>NC_069502.1:509602969-509840469 GCF_027579735.1 Bombina bombina
AGCTCAGAGAGCTAGGTATGGCAGTGATTACTTAATTTGCGCTATCTAAGCTACCTCTGACAGTAAGAGAAGGCATGGGGGCCGATTTATCATGTGTCTTGCCGACATGATCCGCTGTAGCGATCCTGTCCGCCAGACATCGATAAGCTACCTCTGACAGTAAGAGAAGGCATGGGGGTCGATTTATCATGTGTCTTGCCGACATGATCCGCTGTAGCGATCCTGTCCGCCAGACATCGATAAATGCAGACAGCATACGCTGTCAGCATTTATCATTGCACAAGCAGTTCTGGTGAACTGCTTGTGCAATGCTGCCCCCTGCAGATTCGCGGCCAGGGGGTGTCAATCAACCTGATCGCTAGCAGGGGGTGTCAATCAACCTGATCGTTGGTGATCGGGCAGATTGTTGTCCACAGCCTCAGAGGCAGCGAACTAGTTAAGGAGCAGCAGTTTTAAGACCACTGCTTCTTAACTCCTGTTTCCGGCGAGCCTGAAGGCTTGTGCGGAAACCGGGGATATACGGCCCCATTCGGGCCGTGATAAATCAACCGCATGGATCTGGCATATGGGGCATGAAAGCATATGTACATGTGCTGCTGAAACAATAATATGTTTTAGTAGAAACATTTTTACTAATAAAAATATAGTACAAAAATTCTTATATTTAAAATTGAAAAGCAAATGCATCAATTTTTTACTATTTTGTTCCTTTATTATAACTTTAACTTATAATCAGTGGAGTGTGTCTCATATCTCTGTTGTGCCTATGCAGTATAGATGGGTTAATAGTCCCATCACTTTTGTAAATATGACAGAGTACTGAGTCTGCATCATTGGACAGTAGTGGCACATCAATTATTTTCTATGATAAAAGCTATTTTATAATGTGTAAGGCTTCTGCTACACTTTATATTCCCATATGTTTCTGTCTTTTTCTGCCTAAAAGTTTCTCATAATAATTGTTACCCTTATATCTTTCGTGCTGTGATCATTCTGAGAAAAATGTTCTCCAATCAATGTATCTATTTTCTTCTAGTTAACATTAAATCTTTTTAAATTAAGCAATTTTATTAATGTCAGGCTCATTTTACCTTGTACAATAAAAGAAACCAGCTCAACAACCAGATAGTCTTAAATACATACAAATAATGTACTACTACTAATAATAATCATACTACTACTACTACTACAACTTTTAATAACTATAAGTGATACAATTACCAGAGGGACTGAGATCACAATAACATATAGAGAAAAATATACTTATAAAATAAATTTACAAACAAAATGAAAAAATATGGACTAACACTGGTAATGAAACCCCAATTCTGAAAAAGTCGGGACAGCATGGAAAATGCAAAATAACAAACAAAAAGAGTCATTACTATACTATATTGAAAACACTATCTGCTAGATTACGAGTGTTGCGTTAGCTTTAAAAATCAGCGTTGAGAGGTCCCAACACTGCTTTTTAATGCCCGCTGGTATTACGAGTCTTGAAATGACAGGCTCACCGCTCACTTTTTTGGCCAGACTCGGAAATACCGCAAATCCACTTACGTCAATTGCGTATCCTATATTTTCAATGGGACTTGCATAACGCCAGTATTACGAGTCTTCCAAAAGGTGAGCAGTACAGCCTCTCCTGTCAAGACTGATACCGCATTTAAAAGTCAGTAGTAACGCTGTAGCATAAAACTCTTAACTAAAGTGCTAGAAAGTACACTAACACCCATAAACTACCTATTAACCCCTAAACCGAGGCTCCCCCACATCGCAAACACTTAAATAATTTTTTTAACCCCTAATCTGCCGAACCGGACATCGCCACCACTATAAAAAATATATTAACCCCTAAACTGCCGCACTCCCGCATCGCAAACACTAATTACATTTTATTAACCCCTAATCTGCTCTCCCTAATATCGCCGACACCTAACTACATTTATTAACCCCTAATCTGCCGCCCCCAACGTCGCTGCAACTATATTAAATGTATTAACCCCTAAATCTAAGTCTAACCCTAACCCTAACACCCCCTAACTTAAATATAATTTAAATACATCTAAATAAAATAAATACAATTAACTAAATTATTCCTATTTAAAACTAAATACTTACCTAGAAAATAAACCCTAAGATAGCTACAATATAGCTAATAGTTATATTATATCCAGCTTAGGGTTTATTTTTATTTTACAGGCAACTTTGTATTTATTTTAACTAGATACAATAGTTATTAAATAGTTATTAACTATTTAATAACTACCTAGTTAAAAGAAAGACAAATATACCTGTAAAATAAAACCTAACCTAAGTTACAATTACACCTAACACTACACTATAATTAAATTAATTACCTAAACTAAATTCAATTAATTACAATTTAAAAAAATATATATAAAGTACGGAAAAAAACAACTAAATATCAGAAAATAAATAAAATTACTAATTACACCTAATCTAATCCCCCTAATAAAATAAAAAAGCCCCCCAAAAAATAAAAAGCCCTACCCTATACTAAATTACAAATAGCCCTTAAAAGGGACTTTTGCGGGACATTGCCCCAAAGTAATGAGCTCTTTTACCTGTAAAAAAAGTACAATACCCCCCAACATTAAAACCCACCACCCACACACCCAACCCTACTCTAATTAGTGGATATAGGAGGCGCTATAGAGCTGTAGGATATATAGATATAAAATTCACTGTTTCGTTACCAGTTTAAACAATCTAAAACTTAAAATACCAAAGGCCCTTATAGGATATATATAAATACAATTTATGTCAAAGTAGAATATAATTTAGTTGCAATAATCAGTGATAAAAAATATAAACTAGATCGAAATGGCAAAACACCTATATACATATATATAAATACAGTTTATGAAAGTGAAATAAATAATCAAGTGGCAATGCTCAGTTAAAACACAAATGTGATATTTAATAAATCAACTAATAAAAATCAACACATAAAATCCATATAGCTTTCAAACATACACAAAATAGAACCGGTTTGACCATATACACTACACACAACCTCTTTGATTCCCAAATAAAATGTAGCTGGCGGAGAACACCTACAAAGGCTGTGTTCTAATCTTAATGTTAGTGTTTCAAGGGGTCCGGAATGACAATGTGGGTTTGGATTAATTATTGCAACTCCATTAATATAAGGGTTAATGTCTCTGAATGAAGCCGTTTTATCCCCATGTGAGGTTTTCGGATTCCCCCCAGGAAGTAGTTACCTGCGGAAAGGTGTTGAAGCAGTAGCGAATCACCTGTGCAGAGAGGGGATTTAAGGGCAGAGGTTGCAGGAAGTAGCATCTTGAAAAAGACCCAGAAGGGGTTGAAACGCGTAGAGGACTTACCTGCTACTGTTTGTGACAATTTGGAGGATCGAAGCTGAAGTGAACTCTGTGTACCCTGGCGTACTAAATTGCAGAGGGCATCCTGTGGATACATTCGTGGAAACAAACACTTGCGCAAGTGGTCACCTAGGATCAGGAAACGGGTGACGTCACTCACGGGATTTTCACTGATTTGACATCTGAAGGAGTAACCGGAGTGTCGGGCCAGGTAAGGAGACCGCTGGCAGACACTTGAAGGAAGGTAAGGGAGCCTCCCGGCTCTGTTATAAGTACCTGATTGCCTATTTAACTGAGAGAGCAACAAGGAAGGAGCTCTATACCATCATAGGCTTTATTGTGACTAAAGAGAGACTGGGGATAAAATGGCTTCATTCAGAGACATTAACCCTTATATTTATGGAGTTGCAATAATTAATCCAAACCCACATTGTCATTCCGGACCATTTTTTTGGAGGATCCCCTTGAAACACTAACATTAAGATTAGAACACAGCCTTTGTAGGTGTTCTCCGCCAGCTACATTTTATTTGGGAATCAGAGAGGTTGTGTGTAGTGTGTATGGTCAAACCGGTTCTATTTTGTGTATGTTTGAAAGCTATATGGATTTTATGTGTTGAGTTTTATTAGTTGATTTATTAAATATCACATTTGTGTTTTAACTGAGCATTGCCACTTGATTATTTATTTCACTTTGATAAACTGTATTTATATATATATATGTATGTAGGTGTTTTGCCATTTCGATCTAGTTTATATTTTTTATCACTGATTATTGCAACTAAATCATATTCTACTTTGACATAAATTGTATTTATATATATCCTATAAGGGCCTTTGGTATTTTAAGTTTTAGATTGTTTAAACTGGTAACGAAACAGTGAATTTTATATCTATATATCCTACAGCTCTATAGCGCCTCCTATATCCACTAATTTTGTATCCTAAATTCTATATTGTCTAGGGAGGAGACAATTACCTTTAGTGAGGCTAAGTAGGTTTTTTGGTCTAGCGCTATACCCTATCCGTGTCTGTTATATCAACCCTACTCTAAAACCCACCCAATCCCCCCTTAATAAAACCTAACACTAACCCCTTGAAGATCACCCTACCTTGAAAAGTCTTCACCCAACCGGGCCGAAGTCCTCAATAAAGCTGGGTGAAGTGGTTCTCCAGACGGGCAGAAGTCTTCATCCAGGCGGCATCTTCTATCTTCATCCATCCCGCGCGGAGCGGCTCCATCTTCAAGACATCTGACGCAGAGCATCCTCTTCAAACGAAGTCCAACTGAAGAATGAAGGTTCCTTTAAATGACGTCATCCAAGTTGGCGTTCCTTCAATTCCGATTGGCTGCTAGAATTCCTTCAGCCAATCGGAATTAAGGTAGAAAAAAATCCTATTGGCTGATGCAATCAGCCAATAGGATTGAGCTTGCATTCTATTGGCTGATCCAATCAGCCAATAGAATGCCAGCTCAATCCTATTGGCTGATTGGATCAGCCAATAGAATTGAACTTCAATCCTATTGGCTGATTGCATCAGCCAATAAGATTTTTTCTACCTTAATTCCAATTGGCTGATAAAATTCTATCAGCCAATCGGAATTGAAGGGTCGCCATCTTGGATGACGTCATTTAAAGGAACCTTCATTCTTCAGTTGGACTTCGTTTGAAGAGGATGCTCCGCATCGGATGTCTTGAAGATGGAGCTGCTCCGCGCCGGATGGATGAAGATAAAAGAGACCGTCTGGATGAAGACTTCTGCCCGTCTGGAGGACCTCTTCTTCCCGGCTTGGATGAAGACTTCTGCCCATCTGGAGGACCACTTTGCCCAGCTTCGTTGAGGACTTCAGCCCAGTTGGGTGAAGACTTCTCAAGGTAGGGTGATCTTCAAGGGGTTAGTGTTAGGTTTTATTAAGGGGGGATTGGGTAGGTTTTAGAGTAGGGTTGGGTGTATGGGTGGTGGGTTTTAATGTTGGGGGGTATTGTCCTATTTTTTACAGGTAAAAGAGCTGATTACTTTGGGGCAATGACCCACAAAAGGCCCTTTAAAGGGCTATTTTTAATTTAGTATAAGGTAGGGCTTTTTATTATTTTGGGGGCTTTTATATTTTATTAGGGGGATTAGATTAGGTGTAATTAGTTTAAAAATCTTGTAATTATTTTATTATTTTCTGTAATTTCGTTTTCTTTTTTCTTCATACTTTAGACAAATTTTTTAAATTGGAATTAATTGTATTTAGTTTAGGTAATTAATTTAATTATAGTGTAGTGTTAGGTGTAATTGTAACTTAGGATAGGTTTTATTTTACAGGTATATTTGTCTTTATTTTACCTAGGTAGATATTAAATAGTTAATAACTATTTAATAACTATTGTACCTAGTTAAAATAAATATAAAGTTGCCTGTAAAATAAAAATAAACCCTAAGATAGCTACAATGTAACTATTAGTTATATTGTAGCTATCTTAGGGTTTATTTTATAGGTAAGTATTTAGTTTTAAATAGGAATAATTTAGAATTGTAGTTATTTTATTTAGATTTATTTAAATTATATTTAAATTAGGGGGGTTAGGGTTAGACTTAGGTTTAGGCATTAATAACTTTATTATAGTGGCGGCGACGTTGGGGGCAGCAGATTCGGGGTTAATAAGTGTAGGTAGGTGGCGGCGAAATAGGGGGCGGCAGATTAGGGGTTCATAAGTATAATGTAGGTGGTGGCGGTGTCTGGAGCAGCAGATTAGGGGTTAATAATATAATGTAGGTGCCGGCAATGTCGGGGGTGGCAGATTAGGGGTTAATAAGTGTAATATTAGGGGTTTTTAGACTCGGGGTTCATGGGTGTTAGGTGTAGACATTAAAAGTGTTTCCCCATAGGAGGCAATGGGGCTACGTTAGGAGCTGAACGCTGCTTTTTTGCAGGTATTAGGGTTTTTTTCAGCTGGCTCTGCCCCATTGATTCCTATGGGGAAATCGTGCACGAGCACCTTTTGCCAGCTCCCCGCTACCGTAAGCAGTGCTGGTATTGAGGTGAGATGTGGAGCAAAATTTTGCTCTCCGCTCACTTTTCAGCCGCTAATGCCGGGTTTGTAAAAACCGTAATGCCAGCGCTGTCTGTAAGTGACCGGTGAGAGAACAATGCTTTTTAGCACCGCACAGCCTTACCAACAAAACTTGTAATCTAGCCGATTATTTACACATTATTTGATGTTTTACTTTGTGAATTTAATGTAATTTTGAAAAAATACACTCTTTCAAATCTGATGACTGCAACACACTCCAAAAAAAGTTTGGACAGTTGACTGTTTACCACTGTGTAACATCACCTTTTCTTTTAATAACAGTTATTAAGTGTTTGGGCACTGAAGATACCAGTTGGTTAAGTTTAGCAAGCAGAATTTTCCTCCATTCATCCATTATGCATGTCTTCAGCTGCGCAACTGTACGAGGTGTTCATTGCCTTATTTTGCGCTTCATAATGTGCCACACATTCTCAATCGGAGACAAGTCAGGACTGCAGGCAGGCCATGCTAGCACCCGCACTCTCTGCTTACGCAACCATGCGCTTGTAATCTAGGCAGAATGGGATTTGACGCTGTCCTGCTGGAAAATGCAGGGACGTGCCAACATCTTTATGGCAGGTGGTGGCGGTGTCTGGAGCAGCAGATTAGGGGTTAATAATATAATGTAGGTGCCGGCAATGTCGGGGGTGGCAGATTAGGGGTTAATAAGTGTAATATTAGGGGTTTTTAGATTCGGGGTTCATGGGTGTTAGGTGTAGACATTAAAAGTGTTTCCCCATAGGAGGCAATGGGGCTACGTTAGGAGCTGAACGCTGCTTTTTTGCAGGTATTAGGGTTTTTTTCAGCTGGCTCTGCCCCATTGATTCCTATGGGGAAATCGTGCACGAGCACCTTTTGCCAGCTCCCCGCTACCGTAAGCAGTGCTGGTATTGAGGTGAGATGTGGAGCAAAATTTTGCTCTCCGCTCACTTTTCAGCCGCTAATGCCGGGTTTGTAAAAACCGTAATGCCAGCGCTGTCTGTAAGTGACCGGTGAGAGAAAAATGCTTTTTAGCACCGCACAGCCTTACCAACAAAACTTGTAATCTAGCCGATTATTTACACATTATTTGATGTTTTACTTTGTGAATTTAATGTAATTTTGAAAAAATACACTCTTTCAAATCTGATGACTGCAACACACTCCAAAAAAAGTTTGGACAGTTGACTGTTTACCACTGTGTAACATCACCTTTTCTTTTAATAACAGTTATTAAGTGTTTGGGCACTGAAGATACCAGTTGGTTAAGTTTAGCAAGCAGAATTTTCCTCCATTCATCCATTATGCATGTCTTCAGCTGCGCAACTGTACGAGGTGTTCATTGCCTTATTTTGCGCTTCATAATGTGCCACACATTCTCAATCGGAGACAAGTCAGGACTGCAGGCAGGCCATGCTAGCACCCGCACTCTCTGCTTACGCAACCATGCGCTTGTAATCTAGGCAGAATGGGATTTGACGCTGTCCTGCTGGAAAATGCAGGGACGTGCCAACATCTTTATGGCAGGTGGTGGCGGTGTCTGGAGCAGCAGATTAGGGGTTAATAATATAATGTAGGTGCCGGCAATGTCGGGGGTGGCAGATTAGGGGTTAATAAGTGTAATATTAGGGGTTTTTAGACTCGGGGTTCATGGGTGTTAGGTGTAGACATTAAAAGTGTTTCCCCATAGGAGGCAATGGGGCTACGTTAGGAGCTGAACGCTGCTTTTTTGCAGGTATTAGGGTTTTTTTCAGCTGGCTCTGCCCCATTGATTCCTATGGGGAAATCGTGCACGAGCACCTTTTGCCAGCTCCCCGCTACCGTAAGCAGTGCTGGTATTGAGGTGAGATGTGGAGCAAAATTTTGCTCTCCGCTCACTTTTCAGCCGCTAATGCCGGGTTTGTAAAAACCGTAATGCCAGCGCTGTCTGTAAGTGACCGGTGAGAGAAAAATGCTTTTTAGCACCGCACAGCCTTACCAACAAAACTTGTAATCTAGCCGATTATTTACACATTATTTGATGTTTTACTTTGTGAATTTAATGTAATTTTGAAAAAATACACTCTTTCAAATCTGATGACTGCAACACACTCCAAAAAAAGTTTGGACAGTTGACTGTTTACCACTGTGTAACATCACCTTTTCTTTTAATAACAGTTATTAAGTGTTTGGGCACTGAAGATACCAGTTGGTTAAGTTTAGCAAGCAGAATTTTCCTCCATTCATCCATTATGCATGTCTTCAGCTGCGCAACTGTACGAGGTGTTCATTGCCTTATTTTGCACTTCATAATGTGCCACACATTCTCAATCGGAGACAAGTCAGGACTGCAGGCAGGCCATGCTAGCACCCGCACTCTCTGCTTACGCAACCATGCGCTTGTAATCTAGGCAGAATGGGATTTGACGCTGTCCTGCTGGAAAATGCAGGGACGTGCCAACATCTTTATGGCAGCATAAGTTGCTTCAAAATGTATACATATCTTTCTGCATTAATGGTGCCCTCACAAATGTTCAAGTTACCCCATGCCATGGGCACTGACACACACCCATACCATGACATGCACTGCCTTTTGGACCTGGTAACAGCTTGGATGGTCCTTTTCCTCTATGGCCCGGAGAACGTGATGGCTGTTTTTTCCAAAAACAATTTGAAATGTTGTCTCAGATGAAACTGAACCCAGAGAAGTTGGCGGTGCTTCTGAACAGTGTTGATGTATGACTTCTGCTAAGCATAGTAAAGCATTATATGTGATATTTTTTGGAGGGGGGCGTGTGTTTTTTAAGATAATCTGATGTATGATAGCATCAGTGAGATCACCAATAATGTTAAGCATAAAAGGCAAGATTACAAGTAGCGCGTTATGAGTTTTCCATGCGTGATGTTGTCTTTTCACAATCAATTTCCATTGTGCAGCTATTACGCAACAATCCTTTCTGCGCTCAAAGAGCTGTAGTTAATAGTTTTGCACAAAATAGAAACACTCATATTAACACTGTCTAAAAAAATTATTAAAAAAGTTTAAGGGATCAAAGATACGAAAATAGATGTATGTATGTATGGGGAACTTGTAAAGCGCGGCTAATCACCCGTAAGGGTCTCAAGGCACTGCTCATTTTATTGACCTCGGAATGATGAAAAGCTGAGTGGACCTCACCGGGAATCAAACCTGCAACCCTTGGGTTGCTACAGAGCTCAGCCACAGTGCCTTAGCATGCTGAGCTATCTGTCTCAGAGGTTAGAAAAAAAAAGCCAACGGATGGATTTTACTTTGACATACATATAAATCCATGTTTCTCTATGTATGAGTATGTATAGACATATGTTTAACAATAGAGAAAATGAAAAGATTTTACATTGCAATCTTATGCACATTAAACAATATCTCAGAGGGATTTTCAATGCGATATCCGCATATAGATCTCAAGATATATAGACATTTATATATTCATATACATATCTCGCTATCAATAGATATATCAGCCCAAAAATCATCACATATGTAGTGAAATATTTATTTAGAAAAAATAGAACATATTCTGTTACAAAAACATTTTCCCAATATGAATTATTTGCATTTGCATGTAAACTTTTCAAGGAGAATACATCATGGGATTTGCGCAACATATTAGGGTTCTTGTGTGTTTTTTTAATTTGTCTTCTCCATTGACTTCTATGGGGAATATGTGATTTGGCTAATAAGATTACGTGGTTTTCGCAACGATTTGACGCATGTCTTGTTATCTTGCCCAAATAGATTAACAAATCTGTCAGATTCACAGGCATTTTTCTATCCAGGAAGAGACCCAGTGGCTGGGACGTTGTTGTTTTAAAGGGTCATAATTAACAAGTGCATTATAAAAAGACTATGCAATAGCAAATACAAATTTTTTTTTCTGACAAATTTAAAAATTGTATTCATTTTCTGCCCCCCTCTATTTAGTAACAGTCATCAGCCAATCACAGACTCATATTCATGTACACTGTGAACACTTGTAAAAGCTCAGTTGGTGCTGGTGCCAGATAAAGTGTGTATATAAAAACATTGTGCACAATTTATTAATGGAACTAAATAGGAAAGTATATTAAAACGGCTTTCCCTATCTGAATCATAAAAGTTTAATTTTGACTTTAGTGGTCCAAAACTGTGGATAGTACCCAGGATGTGACCAACCAGTAATAATAATCCAGAAATCAGACAGACTAGGGGCTAAATTACGAGTGGAGTGCTATTTACTGCTCATGTTTTAACTTCGCTACACTGAAAGTTAAAAAGTGGAACTTCGAATATCACAACTGCATTAATGAATTCTCCCTTGGACTTCAATAGAGCTGGAAAACTGCAAAAAAACGACAACCCATTCTTGCAAACTAACCTGATTGCCTTTATTTAAATACACTAAATCCGACATATAATTTGAATATTTCATATTCCAAAGTTCTTCTCATTGAAGAACATGTTCTATTTATTCTTAAATATTTCTATATACAGTATATCTGATGATTTTTTGGTAAAATATATATCTATATATATATAAATTATTATATATAGGTATATATATATATATATATATATATTTAAAAATACTTACAACATATGTGAAGACCACTGGAATGTGAAATATTTACAATAAATTCATATTTAAAAACTTTTATTAAATATGAATATTGCATAAAGATGATTTTAATGTTTTCAGCTATTTGACATGTATATGTTTATATACATATGTATTTATATGTTCATATGTGTATGTAAATACATATATACACATATAAATACATAAACATATCTGTGCATGCACATACACGTGCACACACACGTGTGAATATATATATATATATATATATATATTTAGACATGTGTGTGTATGTATGTATCTCTGTGTTAAAGCCCTTTTTTTCTTACACCTGAAACCTCATATCTTTGAGCCCTTTTTACTTTTGAATGCAATATTTTTATTTAATAATTTTTATTAGGTGTAACTGTACTGTTAAATTTACTCTTGATGTGTTTTGTGAGACTTTTTTTGTCTCGCGTAACAGTTGACCAGAGCTCTGAAGTTGGGCTTACCGATGCACGTTAAATTCGATTGCACTCAAGCATACGCATTTACTTTCAACTCGTAATTCGTGAGTTATTTATGTTGTGCGCAAAAAGCTAAGAAATACCCATATCACTTGTGCGCTACAGTTAGAGTGCCACTAATAATCTTGCTGTAGGTTGGTAGCTACATGAACAAAATCCAAGGCAAGATTAGACAGGCAGGGTAAATAACAAGCAGAAGAAATAACAAATCAGGGTCAGGAGGCAAGCAGGAGTGGGCCACAATCTGGCTAATAGGTACAAAGCAGAATTAAAAAGTGAGGTCAAAAGCAATGAGAAGTTCAGCATATATGCTGAGACACAATGACTCGCCCAGGAATAACTCCAAATAAATAGAAGAATATGGACACATTTAGCACCTTTAACCTCTTAACGACCGACGACGTATGGGGTACATCCTCTAAAAAAATACAGTTAACGACCGAGGATGTACCCCTTACGTCGTTAGTCTTGGAAAGCGGTGGAAGCGATCCTGATCACTTCCAGCCACTTTCTGGTTATTGCAGTCATGCATCGATATTGAGGCATCCTGCAAAAACTCTTCTTAGCTATCCGATGCAGAGAGAGCCACTCTGTGGCCCTCTCTGCACCAGACATCGATAGCCGCAATCGTTGGTGGGTGGGAACCGATCTGGGAGGTGGGTGGGCGGCCATCAATGGGTGGGGTCACCCGGGGCGAGCAGGGAGGCACGGAGGTGGCAGGCGGGCGTGTGCATGGGATGGGAGCGGGTGCGGGTGGAAACCGCTACAATACAGAAAAATGTAATTGTAATTTTTTAATAAACACTAGTTTTATTATTTTACAAACATATATATATATATATACTGTATATCCTTAGACCAAGATAACTTATTTTATTGCCCCTAAGCTCCTCTTAAAAATAAAGCTCCTATGTAGGTTTTAATAGCCAGCTGATCACTGTGGTAATAGTGATCACCTGGTGTAAATAAATGTCCATTTATTTGCATAGAGGCTCATGGGAAACCCTATGTACAGATCAAAGTTATAAAATTATACTAAAGGGGCCTTATTTATATGAGGATAACACTTCTTTTTACAATAGAGTTTAGGGAAAACACACATAAACTATTGTTTATAACCTTGTTTATTAAAATTTGAATTAATATTTTTGGTTGTAGATTTCATTCATGTCATGATATATACATAAGTAATGTTATACTTTAAATATGCTGGGTCTCCAGAAAACAAGAATATATAACAAGTGTGGGGTTCCCGCTGGCAAATTATCTACAGTAGGGTCAAAATGTGAGCAGCATCTAAAACCTGCAATACAGCTCAGCACATGGGGTGGAGATGACTCCACAGTTAAACAGTTAAAGCCTTGAGAGCGCTCTATCAGGCAGCTAACCGGAGTGAGCGGTCTAACACCCTGAACTTGAAAAGAATAAATGCTGTGGTACATATTAGGTAGGAGTGTATTTTAAAATTGCACAAATTGATTTTTTTTTTATTAAAGGACCAGTAAATACAGTAGATTTGCATAATCAACAAATACAAGATAACAAGACAATGCAATAAAATTTAGTCTGAACTTCAAATGAGTAGTAGATTTTTTTTTTCCTGACAAATGTCTAAGTTATGTCTAATTCCACTACAGCTGCATCATGTGACAGCCATCATTCAATCACAAATGCATATATGTATATTCTGTGAATTCTTGCAATTGCTCAGTACTAGCTGGTGACTCAAAGTGTAATTATAAAAGGACTGTGCACATTTTGTTAATGGAAGTAAATGGGAAAGTTGTTTAAAATTGAATGTTCTATCTGAATCATGAAAGTTTTTATTTTGACTTGTGTCCCTTTAAATATTGCCTACCTATGCTCCAATGTCTAAGGGTGCTTTCATAATATTGGCTCATCTATAAGCCTATAGTAGCAAATGGGTACCTAGAAATACTGACTCTGGTCATTACCCAAAATTCCCTCCAATTTACAAAATTTAGGAACATTGGTCCCTGCTAAACCACATAGTTGCGTTGTTGCTACAGCCCCTCTTATTCTAAAGGAATTGCGTCCTATTGACAAGCAGCAATGTTTTTATAAGCTCTTACCTCACTGACATTGAAACTCACTGACATTTTTTTTGTGGGGACTTAACTGACAGACAAGCTTTAAATAAAATCTGAAGCTTGGCAGTGTGCGCTCGGTATGTGGACTAAGTAAATAGAGTTTGAATTTATATTCAAAGCTTTTTAACCTTCCTCAGCTTGAATACAAATTTAAAATAACTTAAAATAATTAACTGAAGTTATTAAGTTACTTATCACTGGTTATCTTACACATCGTCTTCCTTGTCAGATTTCTTACGCCTAGATTTAGAGTTTTGCGGCCAAAGGGGTGCGTTAGCTACGCATGCTTTTTTCTGGCCGCACCTTTTAAATACCGCTGGTATTTAGAGTTCACAGAATGGCTGCGTTAGGCTCCAAAAAAGGAGCGTAGAGCATATTTACCGCAACTTCAACTCTCGATACCAGCGGTGCTTACGGACGCGGCCAGCTTCAAAAACGTGCTTGTGCACGATTCACCCATAGAAAACAATGGGGCTGTTTGAGCTGAAAAAAAACCTAACACCTGCAAAAAAGCCGCGTTCAGCTCCTAACGCAGTCCCATTGTTTGCTATGGGGAAACACTTCCTACGTCTGCATCTAATAATCTAACATGTACCCCGAGTCTAAACACCCCTAACCTTACACTTATTAACCCCTATTCTGCCGACCCCGCTATCGCTGACACCTGCATATTTTTTTAACCCCTAATCTGCCGCTCCGTAAACCACCGCTACTTACATTATCCCTATGTACCCCTAATCTGCTGCCCCTAACACCGCCGACCCCTATATTATATTTATTAACCCCTAATCTGCCCCCCACAACGTCGCCTCCACCTGCCAACACTTATTAACCCCTAATCTGCCGAGTGGACCGCACCGCTATTATAATAAAGTTATTAACCCCTAATCCGCCTCACTCCCGCCTCAATAACCATATAATAAATAGTATTAACCCCTAATCTGCCCTCCCTAACATCGCCGACACCTAACTTCAAACATTAACCCCTAATCTGCCGATCGGAGCTCACCGCTATTCTAATAAATGTATTAACCCCTAAAGCTAAGTCTAACCCTAACACTAACACCCCCCTAAGTTAAATATAATTTAAATCTAACGAAATAAATTAACTCTTATTAAATAATATATAGAAGTATTTTCTATAAGAAAAAACTAAGGGGACGCGCTGTAGTGTTGATAGAAATTGTGTTGATGTGAATGAAATTCCTCTGGTATCGTGTGAGTTGAACCGTGACAGATAAGTATGTGAGAGTAGAGGTGTATATGTGTATATGATTGGGTGAAATCTTGTTAATCAAAGGAGAATGTGTGACTTGTTACAAACCGTAAGACTTGAAACAATTGTGATACATAAGCAAAAAATCATGAAACAATTGTGATACCTAAACAAAAAATCAGTTGGAATATTGCAAAAACCTAAAGACTTGCAACAAAATATGTGAACAGTTGAATTTGATTAAACTCAAAAAACTGAAAAGTCCAATATGTGATAAGTGTTCAGAGATAAAAAGTCCAAATTCAATGTAAAGGATATATAAAGAACAAAAGTTCAAATGATCAAAACAAATGGCTTGCTCCGCTTGAATCCAAGGTGTGATGAATCAGGAAATCTAGGAGGATAGAAAAACAAGGGGCGCCAACATAGTGTGAATCAGTTTGGAAAACTGGAAAACAGTAGTTATAATAAAATCTACTCACAAGTGGAGTGGCACCTAGAACCAACTGGGTGCATACAGGCATCTTATTACGATAATTATGTTTCTATGGTCACAGTACTACTTTGTAGGATATAGTTGGACCGTTTTTTGTTTCTATCATCCTTAGACTGCATTTTAGAAATTTAGTGTCTATTCGATAGTCTGAATGTAAAATCAATGTGAATAAAATAAATAGAAGAATGTAAAAAAGAGAGGTGTCTAGGTGACTTGTGAACCTGAGACAAAAATGGTGTGAATGTAAAAATGGTGGCTATTCTCAAAAAAAAAAAAAAAAAAAAAAAAAGTGAGCGAAACTGTCCCCTAATAAACACCAAAAAGCAATAAAGTATAGAAGTATTTTCTATAAGAAAAAACTAAGGGGACGCGCTGTAGTGTTGATAGAAATTGTGTTGATGTGAATGAAATTCCTCTGGTATCGTGTGAGTTGAACCGTGACAGATAAGTATGTGAGAGTAGAGGTGTATATGTGTATATGATTGGGTGAAATCTTGTTAATCAAAGGAGAATGTGTGACTTGTTACAAACCGTAAGACTTGAAACAATTGTGATACATAAGCAAAAAATCATGAAACAATTGTGATACCTAAACAAAAAATCAGTTGGAATATTGCAAAAACCTAAAGACTTGCAACAAAATATGTGAACAGTTGAATTTGATTAAACTCAAAAAACTGAAAAGTCCAATATGTGATAAGTGTTCAGAGATAAAAAGTCCAAATTCAATGTAAAGGATATATAAAGAACAAAAGTTCAAATGATCAAAACAAATGGCTTGCTCCGCTTGAATCCAAGGTGTGATGAATCAGGAAATCTGATTTTGTATCAACGTTTTTTGGACAAAGGTTACCCAGCTGATTTACTTGATCGATGTTTAAAAAAAGCACGAGACTTGGATAGAGATCTCTTTTTTGAAAAGTTTGAAAATAACACAACCAATCCAAATAAAACAATGAATAGGGATGCCAATAGTGAACCTCTCTTTATAACACAATACAACAGCAATCATAAAAAATTTTGCAATATACTCAACAAACATTGGAACATTATTCAAAAGGATCCTTTTTTAAAAAATATAGTTAAGGAGAGACCTAAAATTGCTTACAGACGGGCACCAACCCTTAGGAACAAACTAGCACCTAGCAAAAGGGTAAAACACAGCCAATCATCTATAAGTAATTTGAAAAAAACACCGAGTTTTTTGAGATTATATGGTTCATATAAATGTGGCAAAAGAGGATGTAATATGTGTAAATTTATATGTTCTCAAAAAACATTTAAATCTAACACTACTGGTTTGTCTTATCAGATATCACATCGCCTCAATTGCGAATCTAAGTATATTATATATCTTTTAAATTGTGTTTGTGGGGTCCAATACATTGGGCGTACCATTAGGAACGTACGCACCCGTTGGGGTGAACACTATCGGAATTGTAAAAACTGTAAAAAAAGTAAGATTAATCACAGTGTTCCAAATCACTGTGAAACAATACATGATGGTAGAGCAGATATTTTTAAAATAATTCCGATAGACCATGTACCTCCATCCACTGATTATGATCGTCTAATTAAACTTAGACAATTAGAAACTTACTGGATACATAAACTCAAAACTTTGTATCCACTGGGTTTGAATGCCAATGTTGATTTGGCTGCTTTCATATAAGTTCGTCCTTTGCAGAGATCACATTACATACTACATTCAGTTTACAACAACAGATTTCCAATGATATTTTTCATACATTCATTATTACGACATTTTCTCAGATACATACATCATATTTAGATCTCATATACATATCCAGTTTACATCAATAGATTCTCTACAACATTTTCTAATACATTTATTAATCAAGACATCACCATCAGAGATACACACAAACACTAAGAATCAATGAGTTGAATCACTCCTATTAGTGTACAGCATTTTTAATGTTATATCGATTAGTTTAGAGTCAACCACACTAAGATTCCTATATACTTTGCTATTTCCAGATAGCTCATCGGACTAAACATAGGGTCCTTACATATATAGACACGGGTTCGTATCCCACCCAAAATATTTGAAACAATTTATTATCAATATGAGTTTAGAAAAAGAATATCATGAGCGGTATCACTAGAACCTTCACAGCTAGCATTTAGTAAAAATATATGCTTTAAACGAAGGTTCTTTTTATATATATACACTTTTTAGCAGTATATCATTAGATTTTTTAATAGATAAAATTTTCTAATATTTCTCAATAGGTTTTTTCCATGAACCATTTTTTACCATAGTATTACAACAGCTAGCATATAGCGTATTTATATCTCTCCAAACAAGGATTGCTATATTCTTTCATTTAATCTTCGTCCAACACCTTCAACATTTACATAGACATTTAATTTATATTTGGGACCGCTAGTTTGAGATAGCGTTCCTTAAATCATTATCTAGATACATAAAAGACCATTTTTCTTGTTCTATCTAGAATCTATCGACCATAACCATCTTATTTTTGTTTCTAGAATATAAGATATGAGGGCTCTTTACAAGAACAATGTTTTCTGCAAACTCATATTTCTAATACATCCATATTATCTACTATTGTTTGGTATATTACGAGTGATATCAATCACATTTGTTGTCATATCTGAATAGCTCTTTTAGATCAGTAAAAGCCTAGCATACACAAGGTCAAGGGTTCGAGCCCAACCCAGAGGAAAACATATATATATTTTTTCTAGTTTATATATATTCTTTATTGATTATATACAGATTTGTTTTGCACACTAAACAATAGTCACCATTGGGATCTTATTTTCATATAACCCAATAGTCTTTTGAGGTGACAACATGTTTATCTATAGGATAGGATACATACACAGGTTTAGGTTTTTTTTTTTTTTTTTTTTTTTCAGAAACACTATCACAGGTGTTACTCATCAATGCAAATACATGCTGTTTTTATGTTTGTTCTTTTTGTTTTTTTGTTTTTTCATGATATGAATATATTATCTGATTGCTGCTGAAACACAATTTTGATACATGTTCCATTTTTTATTGTATTTTTGTTTTTTAACATTTTATTGTCAATTCATTGGAGATGACCTCCACATTTTGATTCCGGGTCACTGTCAGGTATAAATGGTAGCCTGTTGAACACTTTTGTATATGCCTGAGGAAACGGTCCTTTACGGACTGAGAAACGCGTAGCAATTAAATACTTGTTTTTAGACAGACCCGGTTTTCTGTGCCTTTTTAATATTACCACAGTTTGCAGTGGTTATACCCAGTTTGGTTTTTATCCCTTTGTTCCATACACTGACATTGGAAACTCGTTTGGAAACAAGGCTGATCGTGTGAGCAGCTACCCTTTTGGGATAAACAACACAGCCCTTTGGACTTCCACAGTGGCGATCCGGCTCACCAGACGACACACAGCCGACTCCATCTACCTCATCTGACCCACCCACAGGTCTCCCGGGTGAGACCCCCAGCGCACTGACTGCTGGTCCTGAATGTCAGCCTGCCTGTATGCACCCAGTTGGTTCTAGGTGCCACTCCACTTGTGAGTAGATCTTATTAAATAAATTAATCCTATTTAAAGCTAAATACTTACCTGTAAAATAAATCCTAATATAGCAACAATATAAATTATAATTATATTATAGCTATTTTAGGATTTATATTTATTTTACAGGTAACTTTGTATTTATTTTAACCAGGTACAATAGCTATTAAATAGTTAAGAACTATTTAATAGCTAAAATAGTTAAAATAATTGCAAAATTACCTGTAAAATAAATCCTAACCTAAGTTACAATTAAACCTAACACTACACTATCAATAAATTAATTAAATAAAATACCTACAATTATCTACAATTAAACCTAACACTACACTATCAATAAATTAATTAAATACAATACCTACAAATAAATACATTTAAATAAACTAACTAAAGTACAAAAAATAAAAAAGAACTGTTACAAAAAATAAAAAAATATTTACAAACATTAGAAAAATATTACAACAATTTTAAACTAATTACACCTACTCCAAGCCCCCTAATAAAATAACAAAGCCCCCCAAAATAAAAAAATGCCCTACCCTATTCTAAATTACAAAAGTTCAAAGCTCTTTTACCTTACCAGCCCTGAACAGGGCCCTTTGCGGGGCATGCCCCAAAGAATTCAGCTCTTTTGCCTTTAAAAAAACACATACAATACCCCCCCCAACATTACAACCCACCACCCACATACCCCTAATCTAACCCAAACCCCCCTTAAATAAACCTAACACTAAGCCCCTGAAGATCTTCCTACCTTATCTTCACCTCGCCGGGTATCACACCGATCCGTCCTGGCTCCAAAATCTTCATCCAACCCAAGCGGGGGCTGGCGATCCATAATCCTGCGGCTGAAGAGGTCCAGAAGAGGCTCCAAAGTCTTCATCCTATCCGGGAAGAAGAGGCGATCCAGAGCGGCAACCATCTTGATCCAAGCGGCATCTTTTATCTTCATCCGATGATGAACGGCTCCATCGTGAAGACCTCCAGCGCGGACCAATCTTCTTCCTCCGACGTCCAACTGAAGAATGACGGTTCCTTTAAGGGACGTCATCCAAGATGGCGTCCCTCGAATTCCGATTGGCTGATAGGATTCTATCAGCCAATCGGAATTAAGGTAGGAAAATTCTGATTGGCTGATGGAATCAGCCAATCAGAATCAAGTTCAATCCGATTGGCTGATCCGATCAGCCAATCAGATTGAGCTCGCATTCTATTGGCTGATCGGAACAGCCAATAGAATGCAAGCTCAATCTGATTGGCTGATTGTATCAGCCAATCGGATTGAACTTGATTCTGATTGGCTGATTCCATCAGCCAATCAGAATTTTCCTTCCTTAATTCCGATTGGCTGATAGAATCCTATCAGCCAATCGGAATTCAAGGGACGCCATCTTGTATGTCGTCCCTTAAAGGAACCGTCATTCTTCAGTTGGACATCGGAGGAAGAAGATTGGTCCGCGCTGGAGGTCTTTACGATGGAGCCGTTCCTCATCGGATGAAGATAGAAGATGCCGCTTGGATCAAGATGGTTGCCGGTCTGGATTGCCTCTTCTTCCCGGATAGGATGAAGACTTTGGAGCCTCTTCTGGACCTCTTCAGCCGCAGGATTATGGATCGCCAGCCCCCGCTTGGGTTGGATGAAGATTTTGGAGCCAGGACGGATCGGTGTGATACCCGGCGAGGTGAAGATAAGGTAGGAAGATCTTCAGGGGCTTAGTGTTAGGTTTATTTAAGGGGGGTTTGGGTTAGATTAGGGGTATGTGGGTGGTGGGTTGTAATGTTGGGGGGGGTATTGTATGTGTTTTTTTACAGGCAAAAGAGCTGAATTCTTTGGGGCATGCCCCGCAAAGGGTCCTGTTCAGGTCTGGTAAGGTAAAAGAGCTTTGAACTTTTGTAATTTAGAATAGGGTAGGGCATTTTTTTATTTTGGGGGGTTTTGTTATTTTATTAGGGGGCTTAGAGTAGGTGTAATTAGTTTAAAATTGTTGTAATATTTTTCTAATATTTGTAAATATTTTTTTATTTTTTGTAACTTAGTTCTTTTTTATTTTTTGTACTTTAGTTAGTTTATTTAATTGTAGTTATTTGTAGGTATTGTATTTAATTAATTTATTGATTGTGTAGTGTTAGGTTTAATTGTAACTTAGGTTAGGATTTATTTTACAGGTAAATTTGTAATTATTTTAACTAGGTAACTATTAAATAGTTATTAACTATTTAATAGCTATTGTACCTGGTTAAAATAAATACAAAGTTGCCTGTAAAATAAATATAAATCCTAAAATAGCTATAATATAATTATAATTTATATTGTAGCTATATTAGGGTTTATTTTATAGGTAAGTATTTAGCTTTAAATAGGAATAATTTATTTAATAAGAGTTAATTTATTTCGTTAGATTTAAATTATATTTAATTTAGGGGGGTGTTAGTGTTAGGGTTAGACTTAGCTTTAGGGGTTAATACATTAATTACAGTAGCGGCGAGATTAGGTCAGCAGATTAGGGGTTAATAATTGAAGTTAGGTGTCGGCGATGTTAGGGAGGGCAGATTAGGGGTTAATACTATTTATTATAGGGTTATTGAGGCGGGGGTGAGGCGGATTAGGGGTTAATAACTTTATTATAGTAGCGGTGCGGTCCGCTCGGCAGATTAGGGGTTAATAAGTGTAGGCAGGTGGAGGCGACGTTGAGGGGGGCAGATTAGGGGTTAATAAATATAGGGGTCGGCGGTGTTAGGGGCAGCAGATTAGGGGTACATAGCTATAATGTAGGTGGCGGTGGTGTACGGAGCGGCAGATTAGGGGTTAATAATAATATGCAGGGGTCAGCGATAGCGGGGGCGGCAGATTAGGGGTTAATAAATATAATATAGGGGTCGGCGGTGTTAGGGGCAGCAGATTAGGGGTACATAGGGATAACGTAGTTGGCGGCAGTGTACGGAGCGGAAGATTAGGGGTTAAAAAATTTAAATATAGTGGCGGCGATGTGGGGGGACCTCGGTTTGGGGGTACATAGGTAGTTTATGGGTGTTAGTGTACTTTAGAGCACAGTAGTTAAGAGCTTTATAAACCGGCGTTAGCCCAGAAAGCTCTTAACTACTGACTTTTTTCTGCGGCTGGAGTTTTGTCGTTAGATTTCTAACGCTCACTTCAGATACGACTCTAAATACCGGAGTTAGAACGATCCCATTGAAAAGATAGGATACGCAATTGATGTAAGGGGATCTGCGGTATGGAAAAGTCGCGGCTGCAAAGTGAGCGTTAGACCCTTTCCTGACTGACTCCAAATACCGGCGGTAGCCCAAAACCAGCATTAGGAGCCTCTAACGCTGGTTTTGACGGCTACCGCCCAACTCTAAATCTCGCCTTAGCATGCTTTTTTACCATTTTCAAAATGGTTCTTTACATGGATTGTTAGATTTGGAATGGCAAACAGAAATATAAAAGTCACAGAACTGTGAATCACTTGTCAGAATATTGTGTCAATGTGAAATATTATAGCATTACTATGTCTCATTAAAACAATATTGCTGACTTTTGGACTGGAGACTTTTTATTTAAAGATTTCCATCCACGTTGTGCAAACATCAAATCAAGTAAAAAAAAGGACACTAGACCAATAATTGCAATTATAGATATAGAAGGAAGACAGCTCTAAAAGATAAAGGGCAAAGGTGATAAAACAAAGTAGACATAAAATATTATGACTCATTTAAGTCATTTCCAACTATTATATATGTTCTTGCTCCCCATTGCTCAGTGTGGATACACAGAACAAATAGAAAAATCAACCTCTTAAATAAAGAAAATGGTTTATTCCTCATGTCTACTTTTTCTGCTATAACTAAAAATCTTCTAACCTACTATGTGCTGAAGACTGAGTTAAGCAATTTAATAATTCATAGTGCATCATGTTTACTGAATGTAACTAGACAAGTTTCTGAATTGGTCTGTAAAACAATGGGATGCAATTTAATATAATCCCTTGGAGAAAAAAAAGCATTTTACTTGCATATAATTTCATATATTTAATAATTCAATACAGTTAGCTAGCTTTAGTTGGATTGCTGATTTGTAGACTAGACATAAACATGTTGCTATGGTAACTGATAACCAGTACCAGTATTGTACATGTGCATGTAAAACTGAAGTTGCTAAGGAACTACAAAGATGTAGGTGTCATATTGTAAACTTCCAAGATACCTCAATGATAACAATGCTCAAAATAATGCCAGGGTTCATTTTACCTTTACAATATCAGATACTTTGTCACTAGAAAAAATGTACTCATTGTACATTTCATGAAATACTAACAATAAAATGTTGTATAGTCTGAAGAGACAACATTTTTTAATCATGAATATTTGGATGTAAAGTTACCAAGAGAACTGCAGTATATTCTTTTAGCTGCCTGATATTCTATATAGGAAAATAAAAGCTTTAGATACCTTTCTCTCTTTTTCATGTATTAATAAAATTAACCTTTATTTTATATATATATATATATATATATATATACATACATATATATGTATATATATATATATGTGTGTGTGTATATATATATATATATATATATATATATACTGTGTATATATATATATATATATATATATATATATATATATATATATATATATATATATATATGAAAGTCAAGTGATAACCGCACTCCAAAAGTTAAAACGTATCCTTTATTCAAATTAGGTTAAAAATCCACGGCACACATGTTAAAACCATAAAAGTTCAGTGAGAAACCTGTCAGGCTGACGCGTTTTGGCTATCTAGCCTTATTCATCGACTTAATCTGACTAGCACCTGTGGAGCTTAAATACGCTCCCTCACATTCTCATTGGTTGCCTCTTTTCTCACTGAAAGTTATAGTATGGGGACTTAAAGGGACAGCAGATCAACATCATCAATTACTTTCACTAAAAATATTTTAAATCCTTCTTAGTCTTGTTCAGTACTACATATATACTAGAACAGTAAGTACATATATATATATGTTGTGTAAGCATATAAACAAGTAGGATACCTTGATCCTTATTTTGTAAGGGACACTGCCTGTACCCTGATATTTAGCTTTTGTTCGTGTTCGGTATAGAGTAAGTGGTTAATAGCAATTATTCTCAACATTACATCCATTTGCTATGTATGGCCCATCTTACTACATATTTACTCCCAGAAGTTGATAATATCTCCATCTATGTTTAGGCCATTTGGTTTACGCGTCCCAAGCGTAAAAATCCAGTAGGCCTCCTTTCTGAAGAGGGCATGTACCCTATTACCACCCCTGTGCTGTTTCATTACCAAATCAATAATCATCCAGGTAAACAAACTGGTATCTCCCCCATATTCAAATATGAAATGTTTTGAGACTCCTGTTGTGGCTCTACCTTTATCTATGTCATATAGGTGTATGTATGTATATGTTGTCTTATTTTCAAACAAACTTAAGAAATCCAGTTAAAATTAACAGAGGGAACAATGCAATAAAAATAGATTTTTAAAATATAACCAGAAAGTCAGCAATAACTACCATTTGATTAGGCAGACAAGGGGCTTGATAGAGCAAAGTTGTTTTTTAAGCTATTGAAAGAACTGTCAGGTCTGTAAAATCTATCACAGATTTTATAAAAGCTAAAATTCATTTGAAAGCTCTGTAGCTCGCTTCAGGGCATTTACTAAATTTCCAGATGACAATGTTAGGCAAACTCAGAAGAAAATATTTCTTACAGAATGTGAGTTTTATACATTGACACTTAGCATTTTGTATATCACAGAGCAAAAAAACATGAATTTGAAGTTTAGACATTTAAAAGTAGATCCTTACATATATCATTATAAAAATAAAAGCATTGGAGTCTGAATATGGTTCTTAAAGTTTTGCAACGGGCTTCCTTTTGATTACTGGAACAAAGAGGGAAAGAATACACTTGAAAGCACTCACAGGTCGCTTATAAGGTAAGATTGATGTGAGGAAATCAAAAATGACATCCAAGGTTTGAGGAGACACACACTAAGCTATAATTAAAATTTAACTTTTATTGGGGTCTATAAATAAAATAGGAAAAAACTTAAAAACACACTTAAGTACCGATTGTAGTCAGCTTGGCTTAACGTGACAATGTCACGTGATACTAGGAATTTATTCAACAGACACTCTTATGTGCAATTTGTGTTGCAATTGGTTTACTTGCTTATATTCAGTTAAATAAACATATATGTTTTTACACTTGTAATGAGTATAGATTATATGCAAGTATAATGTATAGAGTATCTGTGATTCAAGGTCTCTAGTGATGAGAAGGTAGTTAGTATGTTTGTAAAAAACTTAAGTTCAAATATTATTATAGTAACATTTGCTGGTATTGCCACATTTGTCTTCCACAATACCTAAAAGTTATACTATTGAAGTGATGGCTGAGTTATCAACCTATCTCACTTGTGCACTTGTGCTGCAAATGCGTTCTGACTGAATAAGTTTAGTAAAGAACTAAATCTTGCCCATGTTCTCATAACAGATTCTGAGTATGGTATTGGTTTGCTTACTCAGTTATGTAAGAGGTTAGCTGAGTTTCTAGACACACACCCATGCATATCACAGTCTAAATATTTCTCTTATGCTCTGTAATGTGTCAGTAATTCACCAAAATATTTGTGCATTGGAGTGTGCCGACATCCGCTACTTTCTGTGTGTAAAATACTTTTATGAACCTCAAATTAAGCAAAATGGTTTTTCATTAAATTAGATGTATTACCAGCTTTAACCATCTACAGATTATAAGAGAGCAGTTATTAAGTACAATATTAATTTGCTCAGTAGTCTGAGAGGTTAACTTTGTCTCTGTTCCCACACACATACGTATTCCAGTCTGAATATTTAATAATAATGTAGTTTCTCGAATACACTGTTATATAGTCATAATTCACAAGACTGTCTGTGTATTAGGGTGTGCTAATGTTAGCTGCTTAATAGATATAATAGATTTGAATATATCTGCATTTAGACAGACACGAACTCCATTCAGTTTGGTGTACTACCAGTTATGACCATCTACAGTTCTGAAAAGGTAGATTCTGAGTATAATACTTATTTACCTGCTCAATTGTGTGAGAGGTTAGCTGTGTCTGTATTTACACATACCCATGTATCAAAGTTTAAATATTAAACAGTGTTGCAATGCCACAAATGCACGGTTGTGTAACCGTAATTCACAAGACTGTTTGTACATTAGCGTGTACCGACATTTGCTACTTTTTGTTTGTGATATATTTGTGTATACCTCAATTAGTGAACACAAGCGTTTTGCGTGAGGTTAGGTATACTAACTAAGCTAACAGCTGTGACCGTTACCTGCCTGAGAGAATAATATGCTCTCAAGCGTTCTCAAGCACTAGGTTAGTTAATAAAGCATAATTACTAGTAACTCTTTACTAGCCAGATAAATGTTGATATTTGAGCATAAATAGCCATCAGTAGAATCTGGATAGATACAGTGAAAAGACTACAGTAATTTCAATCGGTAGCTTAAGGCTTACTAAAAACACAGGAGCTCCTAGGACTCCTCACCATTGCCCTAACGTCCCTGACATGTTTCGCCACGTAACGTGGCTTTTTCAAAGGTTTTTTACATAAGGCCTTAACAAGTTGGCCAGATATTAAATAAATCAGGTCCTATCTATATCTGTAGTGCCATTGGTAACTTTTTTCACAGGGCTTCCTTTTGAGCCTATGCATGAAATTGATATTAAATTGTTGTCCTGGAAAGTTTTCTTTCTACTGGCTATTGCCTCAGCGCGCAGAGTATCTGAGATTGCAATGTGAGCCTTCTTATCTGGTGTTCCATTTGGATAAGGCTGTTCTATGTACTAAGTTAGTGTTTCTCTCTAAAGTTGTGTCAGACCGCAACATCAATCAAGAGATTTGGTCCCTTCTTTGTGTCCTAATCCTTCTTCTTCGAAGGAATGTTTACTTCATAATTTGGACGTGGTTCGTGTTTTGAAGTTTTATCTTCAAGCTACTAAGCATTTTAGACAAACTTCTTCCTTGTTTGTGGCATATTCTGGGAAGTGTAGGGGTCAGAAGGTCTCTTTGACTTCCTTATCCTTTTGGTTGAGGAGTCTTATCCGCTTAGCCTATGAAACAGCGGGACAGACCTCCTCAGAGAATTACGGCTCATTCTACTAGAGCAGTGGCTTCCTCTTGGGCCTTCAAAAACGAGGCCTCTATGGATTAGATTTTTAAGGTGGCTACCTGATCTTCCTTACAGACTTTTTCTAAATTTTACAAGTTTTATGTTTTTGCTTCATCTGAAGCAGCCTTCGAGAGAAAGGTTTTGCAGGCTGTGGTGTCCTCAGATTAGGGTCTGCCTCTTTTTTGTCCCTCCCGTTATCATTCAATGTCCTTTAGAGGTTGTGTAAAAGTTTCTCAACAGTAACAAATGAAGCCATGGACTCTCCTTATATTAAGAAGGAAAACATATATT
This sequence comes from Bombina bombina, assembly GCF_027579735.1. NCBI lineage: Eukaryota > Metazoa > Chordata > Amphibia > Anura > Bombinatoridae > Bombina > Bombina bombina. Next base: position 509,630,343 of record NC_069502.1, read on the forward strand.
ATGCTTACCAGATAATTTAATTTCCTTCTGTAAAAGGAGAGTCCACGCTCCCGCCCATGTTTCTCCGATGGGTGGACCCCTAAATTTTGTGTTTTCTTCTGGCACCTTTTATACCCTGATATTTCTCCTACTGTTCCTTGTTCCCCAGAATAACTGGGGGATAAGGAAAGTGGGAGAGGTATTTAAGCCTTTAGCTGGGGTGTCTTTGCCTCCTCCTGGTGGCCAGGTTCAGTATTTAAAAAGATAGATAATCCCGTTATTACCCATTACCCAATTTTGCATAACCAACACAGTTATATAAATATATGTTTTACCTCTGTGATAACCTTGTATCTAAGCCTCTGCAGACTGCCCCCTTATCTTAGTGCTTTTGACAGACATGCAGTTTAGCCAATCAGAGCAGACTCCTAAATAATTCCACGGGACTGAGCACAATGTTATCTATATGACACACATGAACTAGTACTGTCTAACTGTGAAAAACTTTCAAAATGCTCTGAGCTAAGAGGTGGTTTTCTACGGTTTAGAAATCAGTTTGAGCCTACCTAGGTTTAGCTTTTGAAAAATACCACCAAGGGTACCATGCAAATTTAATGATACAAGTAAATTGGAAAGTTGCTTAAAATTTCATGCCCTATCTGAATCATAAAAGTTTAATTTTGACTAAACTGTCCCTTTAACACTGATATATTCCACACCGCCATTGGCTGCACCCTCTAGTGACCCATTTATAGCTGTCCCCAGCTAGCTGTAGTATTTACAACATGACAGCCATTGCTTTATGATCACTAAACCTTTACACTTATTTTTACAATATTTAAACAACTAATATTATTAATTAACTAAAACTAAAAAACTAATAAGCTTGCCTTAGGTAAATATGTAAAAAAACTTAAATCCATGACAAATTATTTTTGAGGAGTGTAGGTGTTTTTTATTAATAATGTCAATAAATCTTGCAATATTTAAATATTATAGAATACAAGACCTATTAGTTTCTATGAAACTGATGTTACAACCATCACTCTAGAATTTTGTACAAGCCTCTGAGTAAACATGAGTTGCTTAGTCAATTAGCTTCAATAAGACCTTATTGGATTTATTTATCCATAAAGCCTTCATTGCATCTAACTCAATGAGATTAGGGTGGAAACTCATGAGCCAGAGAATAATAATGTTCTCAGATGGGAACAAGAAGTGTATTTTCTAAACAGAATGCAATAAGTAACAATGTTCCCCAAAAACAGAAAGGTTGAGGAAAATGCCTGCAACAAACTTGCAATGCAACAAGAAAATGAAAACTTTAAAGACCAGTCTACTCCAAAATTGTTATTGTTTAAAAAGATAGATAACCCATTCCCCAGCTTTACACAACCAACATTGTTATATTAATAAAATGTATGACATTTAAACCTCTAAATTTCTAAATGTTTCTAAGACATTACAGACAGCCTCTATTCTCATGTTTTTTTTATTAGATTTTCACAAGACACTGCTAATTCATGTGTGATATATAGATAACATTGTGCTCACCCCCATTGTGCAGGACACAACACTAATTGACTAAAATGCAAGTCTGTAAATAGTCCTAAGGGGGCTGTCTGCAGAGGCTTAGATACAATGGGATCTATTATTAATGTGCTGACGGACATGATCCGATATAGCAGATCATGTCCGCCGCACATAGATAAAATGCCTACAGCATACGCTGTCATTGCACCAGCAATTCTGGTGCAATACCACCCCCTGCAGATTCGCGGCCAGGGGGTGTCAATCAGCCCTATCATATCCAATTGGGCGGATTGCTGTCTGCCACCTCAGAGGTGGTGGACGGAAGGACCAGCGGTCTTAGGACCGATTCTTCTTAACTTCCACTTCAGCCGGAACTGAAGCGGAGTGGGTCTGAGGCAGCATCCGCTGCTTCATAAATAGACCCCATTGTAATCACAGAGATGAAAAGTGTATTAAACAATAACAATTGGGCAGTGCTGTTGTTTCAGAATGAAAGAAATTGTAATAAATGTATGAGAGGCCCAGCTCACCACAAGCCCTTACTAAAGCACTGGACATAAATAGTGTTCAAACAAAGGCCAGGGCTAAGAGAGCTATGAGACTAAACTTAGTACCTTAACTCTCTCAAGTACTTTTATTAGCTCCCTCAAAACAAACAATTAAGTACTATAATGTGACTGTAAGTTTATAAATTCAAATATAAAAAAGGCATACCTTTGTAAAAGTTTAGTATCGCTATCTACATGAATATAAACTTGGATAAGTTACTTAAATGCAGATCTTCTAAAAGCAGATGTATCCCGGATTAAAGTAAGTCAGGCAGTCCAGGTCAAGGCCTCACATGGAAAAGCATCACAAAATCATATAACAAATGCAGAGTCCACAAATAAGCTAAAGTCATAACATAAATCAAGTCAGTCAAAACAAAGGGTTAAACAGAAGTATAGTCAAGGGAAGCAGAATTTAAACAAGTATATCCAAATAGTAATTGCCAGAGCATGAAGAATTAAATAAATACAGAAATAACCACATGCTGAATACAAAGAGCTTATAAAGACTACTACAGTTAGGGCTTAATACGTCTTTCAGGCCTCCTTAAAGGTACAGTAAGACTTACTGCAGCAGGAACAGAAATTGCTCTCCCAGCCAAGGAATTAAGTTCTTTAACATTTAAGTTTTCTTAATTTGGTTTCTAGTGGATTAAAGGGCCACTAAACCCAAAATCTTTCTTTCATGATTCAGATAGAGAATAGAAATTTAAACAACATTACAATTTACTTCCATAATTTATTTTGCTTATTTTTTTAAATATCCTTATTTGAAGAAAAAGCAATGTATATGGTGAGCCAATCACATGATGCTTCTATGTGCAGCAACCAATCAGCAGCTAGTGAGCATATCTAGATATGCTTTTAATCAAAGAATATCAAGAGAATAAAACAAATTAGATAATATAAGTAAATTAGAAAGATGTTTAACATTGCACTCTCTTTCTAAATCATAAAAGAAAAAATGTGGCTGGCATGTCCCTTTAAGTATTTTTTTCAACAATGCAATATCTGGAGAGTTATGTTTACCACAAATAAAAATAGTGTTTTTCCATAGTTTTTTTATTGGGGGGGGGGGGTCAGGTGAAGGGTTATGTGGCTTTATTTTTGGCAGAGAAACTGACACATTTTTTTACCTTCCTCCTTTTATTACACTAAACTAAGATGTTATTAATCTTTTTAGTGAGGTGTATCCTATTCTTTTTGTTGCATTGGTGAGCCTAATTAAGGGTTTGTTCACTGCATGCCCACAAGATCACACTTCACTTTTTTCCTCAAGGATGTAGCAGCCCTAATTATTGTCCACCAACTTATAAAATAAAAAAAATAGCTTGGAACATTCCTTAACGCTATGTGCCTGATGATCAAAACTCACTGGTATGAGAAATCATGCTTAATCATTATTGTTTTTTCATGGCATAACTTGTTGTAATTTTGGAGTCTCTATTTCACATCCAGAATCCTGCATAGTGAGATAAACAGCTCTCAAGCTAAAATTTGCAGTCCTAAAATTCTTTGAGGAATCTAACGCTACTTCTTATGCAATCTTGCCAGAGCAGAGAGTTTTAGTTTATCAGGTCCTATATCTAGAGATTTAAAAGGTATAAGATAACTCAAAATTATATTCAGATATTGAATGGACAACCCTAATACTGGCTTTAACATGTATTCATTGTTTCCCTTAGAAGCTATGAGTATATGCTGATAAAAAGTGATCAGCAAAATAACATAATTTATGTAAGAATTTACCTGATAAATTCATTTCTTTCATATTGGCAAGAGTCCATGAGCTAGTGACGTATGGGATATACAATCCTACCAGGAGGGGCAAAGTTTCCCAAACCTCAAAATGCATATAAATACACCCCTCACCACACCCACAATTCAGTTTAACGAATAGCCAAGAAGTGGGGTAATAAAGAAAGGAGCAAAAGCATAAACAAAGGAATTGGAATAATTGTGCTTTATACGAAAAAATCATAACCACCACAAAAAGGGTGGGCCTCATGGACTCTTGCCAATATAAAAGAAATACATTTTTCAGGTAAATTCTTACATAAATTATGTTTTCTTTCACGTAATTGGCAAGAGTCCATGAGCTAGTGACGTATGGGATAGCAATACCCAAGATGTGGAACTCCACGCAAGAGTCTCTAGAGAGGGAGGGATAAAAAATAAAGACAGCCAATTCCTCTGAAAAAATTAATCCACAACCCAAATCATAAGTTATAATCTTATAATGGAAAAGAAAAACCCCCTGAAATTATAAGCAGAAGAATCAAACTGAAACAGCTGCCTGAAGAAAAAACATAAAAATGGTAGAACTTAGTAAATGTATGCAAAGAAGACCAAGTTGCTACTTTGCAAATCTGATCAAATGAAGCTTCATTCTTAAAAGCCCAGGAAGTGGAAACTGACCTAGTAGAAGGAGCTGTAATCCTCTGAAGCCGGGATTTACCCGACTCCAAATAAGCGTGATGAATCAAAAGCTTTAACCAAGATGCCAAAGAAATGGCAGAAGCCTTCTGACCTTTCCTAGAACCAGAAAAGATAGCAAATAGACTAGAAGTCTTCCTGAAATCTTTAGTAGCTTCAACATAATATTTCAAAGCTCTCACCACATCCAAAGAATGTAAAGATCTTTCCAAAGAATTTTTAGGATGGGGACACAAAGAAGGGACAACAATTTCCCTACTAATGTTGTTGGAATTTACAACTTTAGGTTAGAATATAAATGAAGTCTGCCAAACTGCCTTATCCTGATGAAAAATCAGAAAAGGAGACTCACAAGAAAGAGCAGATAATTCAGAAACTCTTCTAGCAGAAGAGATGGCCAAAAGAAACAACACTTTCCAAGAAAGCAATGTAATGTCCAAATAATGCATAGGCTCAAATGGAGGAGCCTGTGAAGCGTTCAAAACCAAATTAAGACTCCAAGGAGGAGAGATTGATTTAATGACAGGCTTGATACGAACCAAAGCCTGTACAAAACAATGAATACCAGGGAGTTTAGCAATTTTTCTGTGGAATAGAACAGTAAGAGCAGAGATTTGTCCTTTCAAGGAACTCGCAGACAAACCCTTATCCAAAACATCCTGAAGAAACTGTAAATTTCTAGGAATTCTAACAGAATGCCAAGAGAATTTATGAGAAGAACACCATGAAATGTAAGTCTTCCAAACTCGATAATAAATCTTTCTAGAAACAGATTTACGAGCCTGCAACATAGTATTAATCACTGAGTCAGAGAAACCTCTATGACTAAGCACTAAGCGTTCAATTTCCATACCTTCAAATTTAATGATTTGAGATCCTGATGGAAAAACGGACCTTGAGATAGAAGGTCTGGCCTTAGTGGAAGTGGCCAGGGTTGGCAACTGGACATCCAAACAAGATCTGCATACCAAAACCTGTGAGCCCATGCTGGAGCCACCAGCAGTACAAATGATTGCTCCATGATGATCTTGGAAATCACTCTTGGAAGAACTAGAGGCGGAAAAATGTAGGCAGGTTGATAACTCCAAGGAAGTGTCAATGCATCCACTTCTTCCACCTGAGGATCCCTGGACCTGGACAGGTACCTGGGAAGTTTCTTGTTTAGATGAGATGCCATCAGATCTATTTCTGGAAGCCCCCACATATGAACAATTTGAAAAAAACACATCTGGGTGAAGAGACCACTCTCCCGGATGTAAAGCTTGACGACTGAGATAATCCACTTCCCAATTGTCTATACCTGGGATATGGACCGCAGAAATTAGACAGGAGCTGGATTCTGCCCAAACAAGTATCTAAGATACTTCTTTCATAGCTTGAGGACTGTGAGTCCCACCCTGATGATTGACATACGCCACAGTTGTGACATTGTCTGAAAACAAGTAAACGTCTCTCTCTTCAATAGAGGCCAAAACTGAAGAGCTCTGAGAATCGCACGGAGTTCCAAAATATTGATTGGTAATCTCGCCTCTTGAGATTTCCAAACTCCCTGTGCTGTCAGAGATCCCCAGACAGCTCCCCAACCTGAAAGACTCGCATCTGTTGTGATCACAGTACAGGTTGGACGAACAAATAAGGCCCCTTGAACTATACAATGGTGATCTAACCACCAAGTCAGAGATAGTCGAACATTGGGATCTAAGGATATTAATTATGATATCCTTGTATAATCTCTGCACCATTGGTTCAGCATACAAAGCTGTAGAGGTCTCATGTGAAAACGAGCAAAAGGGATCGCGTCCGATGCTGCAGTCATGAGACCTAAAACCTCCATGCACATAGCTACTGAAGGGAATGATTGAGACTGAAGGTTCCGACAGGCTGCAACCAATTTCAGACATCTCTTGTCTGTTAGAGACAAAGTCATGGATGCTGAATCTATTTGGAAACCTAAAAAGGTTACCCTTGTCTAAGGAATCAAGGAACTTTTTGGTAAATTGATCCTCTAACCATGTCTTTGAAGACACAACACTAGTTGATTTGTGTGAGATTCTGCAGAATGTAAAGACTGAGCAAGTACTAAGATATCGTCCAAATAAGGAAACACCGCAATACCCCGCTCTCTGATTACAGAGAGTAGGGCACCGAGAACCTTTGAAAAGATCCTTGGAGCTGTCGCTAGGCCAAAAGGAAGAGCAACAAATTGGTAATGCTTGTCTAGAAAAGAGAATCTCAGGAGTCTATTGCAGACATATAATGCCCTTGCTGAAAAAAAGGCAGAATAGTCCTTATAGTCACCATTTTGAGTGTTGGTACTCTTACATAACGATTCAAGACTTTTAGATCCAGAACTGGTCTGAATGAATTTTCTTTCTTTGGGACAATGAACAGATTTGAATAAAACCCCAGACCCTGTTCCTGAAAAGGAACTGGCACGATTACCCCAGATAACTCTAGATCTGAAACACATTTCAGGAAAGCCTGCGCTTTCTCTGGGTTCACTAGAATGCGTGAGAGAAATTTCTCACAGGCGGTCTTACTCTGAAACCTATTCTGTACTCCTGAGAGACAATGTTCTGAATCCAATGATTTTGGACTGAATTTATCCAAACATCCTTGAAAAATTTGAATCTGCCCCCTACCAGCTGAGCTGGAATGAGCTTTAAATTTACCCTTAGATTTTTAATCCTGAGGCAAAAAAGCTCCCTTCCCCCCAGTGACAGTTGAAATTATAGAATCCAACTGAGAACCAAATAATTTATTACCTTGGAAAGAAAGAGATAGCAATGTTGATTTAGAAGTCATATCAGCATTCCAAGATTTAATCCATAAAGCTCTTCTGGCTAAAATAGCTAAAGACATATATCTAACATCAATTCTGATGATATAAAAAATGGCATCACAAATGAAATTATTAGCATGTTGGATTAATTTAACAATGCTATACACATTATGGTCTGATACTTGTTGCGCTAAAGTTTCCAACCAAAAAGTTGAAGCAGCCAAAGAAATAGCAGGCCTAAGAACATAAATAAGCTTTCCTTAGATAAGATTCAAGCTTCCTATCTAAAGGATCCTTAAAAGAAGTACTATCTTCCGTAGGAATAGTTGTACGTTTAGCAGGAGTAGAGATGGCCCCATCAACTTTACGGATCTTTTCCCAAAATTCCAATCTATCAGTAGGCAAAAGATACAATTTTTTAAACCTTGAAGAAGGAGTAAAAGCAGTACCCAGTCTATTCCATTCCTTAGAAATCATATCTGAAATAGCATCAGGAACTTGAAAAACCTCTGGAATAACTACATGAGGTTTATAAACCGAATTTAAACGTTTACTAGTTTTAGTATCAAGAGGACTAGTCTCCTCCATATCTAATGCAATCAACACTTCTTTTAATAAAGAACGAATATACTCCATTTTAAATAAATTTGAGGATTTGTCAGTGTCAATATCTGAGGCAGGATCCTCTGAATCAGACAGATCCTCATCAGAGATAGATCAATCAGTATGTTGTCGGTCATTAAAAAATTCATCAACTCTATGAGAAGTTTTAAAAGACCTTTTATGTTTATTAGAAGGCGGAATGGCAGACAAAGCTTTCTGAATGGAATCAGAAATAAATTCTCTTAAATTTACAGGAATATCCTGAGCATTAGATATTGATGGACCAGAACATGTAATGAACTACTACTGATGGAAACATTCTATGCATGTAAAAGTTTATCATAACAACTATTACAAACCACAGCTGGAGGAACAGTTACCACAAGTTTACAACAAATGCACTTAGCTTTGGTAGAACCGATATCAGGCAGCAGGATTCCAGTAGTAGATTCTGAGACAGGATCAGATTGAGACATCTTGCAGTATGTAAAAGAAAAAAACAACATATAAAGCAAAATTATCAATTTCCTTATATGACAGTTTCAGGAATGGGAAAAAATGCAAACAGAATTAGCCTCTGACATAGAAAAAAAGACCAGAGGCAAAAGGAATGAGGTCTTAAATAATTAAAAAATGTTTGGCACCAAGTATGACGCACCACAAACTGAAAAACATTTTTTGGCGCCAAAAACGTCCGGAACGAAACTTGAGCGTCATAGATGATGCAATCTTGTGAAAAGACTCGGCGCCAAACTAAGACGCCGGAAATGACGAATTTGCGTAAACAAACGTAAATTTTCGCTCCACAAAAGTCTCGCGCCAAGAATGACACAATAAATTATAGCATTTTGCGCTCTTGCGAGCCTAATACAGCCTGCAATTTAGAAAGAGTCAATTTGAAAACCTCAGGTAAGATATTTTTTTTTTTTTTAAAAAAGCATTTCCCAGATATGAAACTGACAATCTGCAAAAAGGAAATATACTGATAAACCTGAATCATGGCAAATATAAGTATGAACATATATTTAGAACTTTATATATAAAGTGTCAAACCATAGCTGAGAGTGTCTTAGGTAAATTAAACATACTTACCAAAAGACACCCATCCACATATAGCAGATAGCCAAACCAGTACTGAAAAGAGAATCCGTTATCAGAGGTAATGGTATATAAGAGTATATCGTCGATCTGAAAAAGGGAGGTAGGAGATGAATCTCTACGACCGATAACAGAGAACCTATGAAATAGATCCCCGTTAGGAAGACCATTGTATTCAATAGGTAAAACTCCCTTCACATCCCTCTGACATTCACTGTACTCTGAGAGGAACCGGGCTTCAACATGCTGCGAATCGCATATCAACGTAGAAATCTAGCACAAACTTACTTCAGTTTGTAAAACTGAATTGTGGGTGTGGTGAGGGGTGTATTTATAGGCATTTTGAGGTTTGGGAAACTTTGCCCCTCCTGGAAGGATTGTATATCCCATACGTCACTAGCTCATGGACTCTTGCCAATTACATGAAAGAAAAATTACCTTACACACATTTAAAAAAAAAATGCATTTTTTTCTCTCAGAATATTTCTGATATCATTTTAAACATAGAAAAAAGAAGAGATACAGTGCACTGAGAATTATCAAAACCTTGAAACATTCTGTGATTTTTTAAATAGACCTAATGCCCTCAGAGTACAGTCTCTTTTGCTCACTATGCTTTTAACAGAGAAGAAATATATTGTAGTATATTAGTCTGACCCTGCCAAAAGGAAAGTCCATGCCTAAAATACCAGGTGCGGAAAGCAACAAAACCCCTTCATTGGTTTTAGCCTCTTACTAGAATTTTCTTGTGAGCATCACCCTTGGATAAAATTTGCACAAGCAGGAACATTCACTCAAACCATACAAGTAAGTTTGGGGTGTTTGAACTCCATCACCTATGCGGTGAAGGATGGGTTAAGAAACATAGAAACATAGATATTGACGGCAGATAAGAGCCATAGGCCCAGCAAGTCTGCCCGACCTTACCTAACAGTATAAACGTATCTAGTTCGAAGAAGCAGAGATCAGATCGGCTCCAAAGTAGGCTCGTCACAGGTTAAGCAGCTTCTGCTGCTTGATAAATAGATACTATAGTAGGAAATGAGTTTATTATAGATTGTAGTTTTGCCTAAAATATATCAAATACACAGATTCTGTGGCTTCAGTGTGAAGTCCCAGAGCTTACTGACTTCTGTCTTTTTCTTTTCTGGACAAGACCTTGTTATCAAAGCTTTCATCCAGACAAACATGGAGAGGCAGTTTGACTTATGTAGATTCATGCATTTTTTAATGTGTTTAAAAGAACTGTATATTTGTTGCCTTCATATTTTACTTGCTTGTTTGGTCCCTTTTATGAGCCAATATTAAACTATAGAAAACAGGCTAAGCAAGAGCATTGTTTACATATTTATTTTTTGTAAAGGTGAGTGATTCACATCTATAGACAAATACATTCTTTACATAAATGTCATGAGTATGTTTTCAAATGAACAAAATTTCTTGTGTGAAAAAAGATATAAAAAAAATCAAATACATTATTTCCATTATGCTTTAACATTAGAAACTCTACAGCTTTATTTTTCTTTCAAATTCTAAACGGCTAGCATGACCTCATTTATTACCTCTTAATCCTTTAAAATCTTTGGTTTAAACACTCTTTACACTTATGCTGCAGGTAATGATTCACATTAAAATGTATTTCTTTCATATTCATTATTCCAGCAAAACCGTGCTTCATGTAGGGATAAAATGTTGTAGAACACTGACCTGCTTCTGAACTTTTCGTTTTCCCTTTCCTACTGCATATTCAACAGAAAGGTTGTTAAAAGATTTAGTTACATGGGAGAGATTAAAATTAGCCACCTGGTCTTTTTAAGGCTGATGTTTGGCCATGCTTGCATGATTTGACACGGACAGCAAATTATATAATTAAGTAATAAGGCTTTATTTTCTAATTATCTACTAGCCACTAGTTGAGTTGCCCAGGCAAACAGAAAATGGCTTAGGTTTCTGTGTCCCAGTAGCAGCAATGCTAAATAGATCATTAGCCACCATGGGAAAGGCTTTTTAAGCTTACTCGCTGAGCTCTGGTCATCAAATTATCTGTAACATGACAACTGATGTTGCGTGTCAGCTGGAAAAGAAATAGCTTGCCATCAACTCAAAGCATCTCTCACTTCATCCTCAGGAAATGCATCTTGGATCATATTTCTCTTCCTGGAAAACATTCAGCAAATAAAAAAGGTCTCATTGATACTTGTAAATACGGAAGTTCTTTCTAAACTGTAACTAGTCCTCCTGTGTCCAGACACTATTTTCAGAAACAAATAAATCTTTTTAACTTTTTTTTTTCACTCATCAAATTAAGATTCAGAAATAAATGTGGCTTTACATATTAACATACTAACATCAATGTCTTTCTAAAAGATTTTTACAATCAGTCCATTACTAAAATGCTTGCATTGACTTGAGTCATAATTCAGTTGTTACATAATATCTGATAAGGTGAAAAAAAATGTATTACACTCACTTTTCCTATGATATATATTGTGACAGAAAAAAAAGATTAGTGGTCTCCATCCAATGTAGTTTAAATAAAAAAAAATCTTAGGCGTCTGTATACTTTTGGCTGCATTTCAAAACTGCAAGCTGTATTACACACCATTAGCTAGAATTTACAAAATCCCAAAGCTAAAATTTTTGCAGTTTTTCCTATGTTCTACACCTGTCATTTGTAAATGAAAATCACAAAGCGGCCAGTGGTTTGCTATTCTTTTTTTAGCAGTGCATACATAAGCTGTTTGCTTTATAACAAACAAGTAAACTGTTCTACTGCTTTTTATGTCTTTGTTTATTTGCATTTCACAGTGTATGAGATCTATGTACTAAGGCAGTTTGTTTTCTTTCTGTTTGGTGCATCATTACGGCAATATTCTAATAATCTGTTGAAAGAGTACAGTGTCTGGAGTTACAGAAAATAACTGTATTAAAAGGTAAATGTAAAGTTGTAACTTTATATAAGGTCTTAAGAAAAGTCCACATGTGGGCTGGAATATGTTAACTACAATTATCCTATCTGGCCTCACTTTTCTTTACAAATTTATGCATCTGGGGGTCACTAATTAACTCTTTCTCCATATAATTCTAAGTATCCCTAAAACATTACCTACTTCAGCTGCTTTCTTCATTCAAACCTCTAATCACACAGTTAAAATCTTTCTAACAATAACGTTATCTTTAAAGGGGCATTAATGTCATATTTCTATAAATATATTATAAATCAGCATTTAAGCATTCTACTGTAATAGATTTGCATACAAAATGCATATTTTAAAGCCATTTAAAATGCCTCTAAATTCAAACTCAAAGTTTCATGATTCAGAAAGAGCAAGCAAATTAAAAAAATATTTCCAATATACTTCCATTATCAATATGCGCACATTCTTTTTATATGTATAATTTTGGAGGCTCCAGCTCCTACTGAGCCTATGCAAAGCGCACAGTATAATCATATATGCACTTTGTGATTGGCCGTGGCTGTCACATGATACAGGGGGAGGGTAAATTAGATTAACTTTCAAATTTATTAGAAAATATCCCACTACTCATTTCAAATTTAAAGTGCTGTTATATTGTCTATTTGTCAATGATTCAATTCTAGTGAATTTAGTGGCCATTTAAGCTTAAGATTTCATTTACAAACTTTTCATTATTTTGCAACCCAGAGAGAAACACCTTAAAAAGCCTATTAATTCTGTTTATCTTATCTCCTTTGCTGTAGTCAATTAGTACAGCTATAAATGAGTTTCTAAATACATCAGTAATCACTTTACAGAATGTTGCAGTGTAACGACCTTTAATCTCTTGTAGGAAATTAATGTAACTGGCAGTGAGAACATGGTATATTTTTAACCTCATTGAAGGTGTAATATCATTGCAGTCAATAAACCAACGGCTAGATTCCGAGTTTTGCGGTAAAAGCTACTCGCTGCTAACTTGCACGTTATTGTCACCGCTCACTTACCTACATCGCTGGTATTACAGGTTTTCATAAAACCGGCGTTAACAGGCAAGAAGTGAGCGTAGAGCAAAATTGTGCTCCATACCGCACTCCAATACCATTATACTTATTAGCCCCTAATGTGCCGCTCCGGACATCGCCGCCACTAGAATAAACATATTAACCCCTAAACCCGCCGCGCTCCCACCTCACAAACACTAGTTAAATATTATTAACCCCTAATCTGATGCCCCTAATATCGCCGCCACCTACCTACATTTATTAACTCCTAATCTGCTGCCCCCAACGTCGCCGCCACTATACTATATTTATTAACCCCTGAACCTAAGTCTAACCCTAACACCCCCTAACTTAAATATAATTAAAATAAAACCTACTATTAATAATTAAATAATTCCTAATTAAAACTAAATACTTACCTATAAAATAAACCCTAAGGTGGAGTTACATTGTATCTATCTTAGGGATTATTTTTATTTTACAGGCAAGTTTGTATTTATTTTAACTAGGTAGACTAGTTACTAAATAGTTATTAACTATTTACTAACTACCTAGCTAAAATAAATACAAATTTACCAGTAAAATAAAACCTAACCTGAGTTACACTAACACCTAACATTACACTAAAATTAAATAAATTACCAAAATTAAATACAATACCAAAAAAAACCCCACTAAATTACACAAAATAAAAAAAGACATTATCAGATATTTAAACTAATTACACCTAATCTAATAGCCCTATCGAAATAAAAAAGCCCCCCCAAAATAAAAAACCCCCTAGCCTAAACTAAACTACCAATAGCACTTAAAAGGGCCTTTTGAGGGGCATTGCCCCAAATAAATCAGCTCTTTTACCTGTAAAAAAAATACAATCAACCCCCCAACAGTAAAACCCACCACCCACACAACCAACCCCCCAAATAAAAACCTAACAAAAAAAACCTAAGCTCCCCTTTGCCCTGAAAAGGGTATTTGGATGGGCATTGCCCTTAAAGGGTATTAAGCTCTTTTTCAATTTCCCAAAAGCCCTAATCTAAAACTAAAACCCACCCAATGAACCCTCAAAAAAAACCTAACACTAACCCCCGAAGATCCACTTACAGTTTTGAAGACCCGACATCCATCCTCAGCGAAGCGGTAGAAGTCCTCATCGAAGCCCACAGAAGTATTCATCCAAGCGGCTGAAGTCTTTTTCCAAGCCCGCAGAAGTATTCATCGAGACGGCATCTTCTATCTTCATCCATCCGGGGGGAAGCGACTCCATCTTTAAGACATCCGGCACGAAGCATCCTCTTCAATCGAAATCAGGACTGCAAAGAGCTTTAACAAAGAGATACATACAAATACATGTCTAACTATCTATCTATATATGTATATATGTGTGTACATATTTATTTATTTATGTATTTATATATATATATATATATTTACAGACATATATACACATATAAACACATAAATACATATGTATAAATATGTATATATGGGCATTGTAGCCCTTTACAGTCAAGTAGATGAAAACATGTAAAAGCATATTTATGCAATATTCATATTTAATATAAATATTTCACATTCCAATGTTCTTCGCATAGGGGAATATGTTCTAAGTATTTTTAAATATTGAAATAGGAAATATTAATATTTTCTTGTCAAGTTAGAGCACTTGAGAAAACGCGATATGGTTTGCACTCTTGCTCTATTGACTTCCATGTGGGAATACGCTAACGCAATTGTGATATTTGAAATTCAACTATTTGCGCATGTTGTGTTAGCACGCAAACTAAAACGTTTTACTTTCAACTACAATACAAGCGCTACCCGACACACAAAAATCTTACTTCTAGCATAGTAAACACGATAAATAGCTTTTCACTTGAAATCTGACCCTGTGAGGGGCAAACGGTTTTGTGCTAGCTCAACCGCGTTTTAATGAGCCATTTTCATTCTGCTGCTATTACAAGTGCAGCGCAACGTCTTTTACGCTTCAATCTTTTCCCTGATCTAAGAGCTGTGGTTAACTGGTTTCCAAAAAATAAAAAGTTTCACAAAACACTTAAAAAATACACTACAAAGTACACTTACACTCATAAATAAACTATTAATCCCTAATTCGCCCCCCCCCTCCACATTGCAAAGTAGCTAAATAAACTATTAACCCCTAATCTGCCATCTTCCCACATTGCAAAGTGCCTAAATAAACTATTAACCCCTAATCCGCCATCCCCCCACATCACAAAGTACCTAAATAAACTATTAACCCCTAAACCGCAATCACCCCACAACACAAAGTTATAAACTAACACCTAAATCCCCTAACCTAACATCCCCTAACAACCCAAATTAAATTACCCCTAAATTTACTAAAAAAAATCTTAACTACCTTAAAAAAAAACTTACCTGTAAAATTAAATAAAAACCTAATCTTACCTTTAAAAATAAAACATATTACATTACACAAAAAAAAACATTACAGGAAAAAAAAACTAACTGTATAGAAAGAAAAAAAAATCCTAACATTACAGAAAAAAATATAACATTATATAAAAAAAATAATAATACAGAAAATAAAAAAATAATCATATTCTACTACCCCTAAAAAAACAACCCCCCCCCCAAAAAAAAAACTATTCTGAAAATAAACTCTTTTTGGTGAACCCCCGCCCACTAAACCCTCTAACATTACAAACCCCCAACCCCCTAATAAAAAACCTAACTAAAAAAAAAAAAAAATTACCCATTGCCCTGAAAAGGGCATACGGATGGGCATTGCCCTTAAAAGGGCATTTGGTTCTTTTGCTGCCCAAAAAAATAAAAACCCTAATCTATAAAAAAAATTAATAAAAAAAAAATAAAAAAAAAATAACACTAGCCCCAAAGTTGGTACTCACCGATGAAGATGGGTGGCACTCCATCTTCATCCTGGTGTCGGTCCATCTTCATCGGGATGGTCCTTCTTCATCCATCTTCATTGCGGAGATCCATTTTCTAACTTCATCCCAATTATGGTGGCATTGACGTTGGTCCTCCTCTTCAGATCAGCGTCAGGGAGCTCCTCTTCATGCAGTCTCCAGCCGCACACTGAATAATGAAAGCAAGGTACCCCTTTTATATAGGGGTACCCATACATTCCTATTGGCTGATTTGAATCTTCAAATTCAAATAAGCCAATAGAATGAAAGCTGGTGTGGGGGGGGATGGCGGTTTAGGGGTTAATAGTTCTTTTAGGTACTTTACATGGGGGGATGGCGGTTTAGGAGTTAATAATTTTAATAAGTGTTTGCAATGTGGGGGGATGGCAGGTTTAGGAATTAGTGGATTATTTAGGTACTTTGCATTGTGGGGGGATAGCTGTTTAGGGGTTAATAGCTTTAATTAGTGTTTGCGATGTGGGGGATGACGGTTTAGGGATTAATAGTTTATTTAGGTACTTTGTGATGTGGGGGATGGTGGTTTAGGGGTTAATAGTTTAAATTAGTGTTTACGATGTGGGTGGATAGCGGATTAAGGGTTATTAGGCTAGGGTCTTATGGTAGGGTAAAAATGTGAGGTAGTTTGCATGAGTAGGGTGTTTCCATTGATTTCTATGGGGGAATACATGCACATACATGCAAAAACTCAGCTTGGGATTTTTCCACTTTTCGGGTTACCTCTAGCGCAAAATAAGTTTTTCTTGCAACTAATAATACCAGTGAAACCCGACAAGTGCAAAAAAGTTTTATGCAAGAGATGTTTTCGCTAACGCAAAAACAATTCTAATCTAGCCCTATATGTTTTAAATTCAGGTGTGGAATTTAAGCAATATTTTACAAGGACTTTAATTGATCACTTTCAATAAAGATGCGTTGTAATTTACCTTTTAAGCTAGCTATGCTATTCAAATACCCTGCGCTCCGACCGCCCATTTCAAAACTCATATTTTTTGTGAGCTAACGGTTTGAACTGTTCTCCAGTTGGCGCACTAGGTAAAAAAAAAAAATTGCCGTATGGCTTGAGCGCCAATTGAAGAACAGGAGTCCCTCTAAAATATCACTTAGATTCCAGACTTGATTTTAAAATTTGTAAGGTTTACCATCCCTATTTACACAAAGCAGCACCTATTTCATTACTCTGTGTACTTCCCATTTACAACGGTCATGGATTCTGAGTTTTGAAGCAATCTAAATTAACTAATGTTTTCAATGGAGACTATCACCTTAAAGGGACAGTAAACACCTTGAGAATTATATATAAAATGTTTAGCTACATGTAATGAAACAACTTTGCAATATATTTTTATTACTTATTTTGCCTCTATTTTATGTAATTTAGCTCTGCAGATTAAGCAACTTCTAATTCTCAGAACTTAAAATGTACACTGCTAACTTATCAAGTCTAACTCTGCTACATATCTGTCCCTAAGTGGCTTTATTAGATAACAAATGTGAAACAGTGCATTTAATCCTAATTTTGTGAATGTGGCCAGCCTTGTTTTTAAACTAAAGCACAGATCCTCCAAATAATGCAAGCAGTGTATGGAGTTTGGCTATTGAAAAATAACTGCAGTAAATAGTGTGTTGATTTGTTTTAAAACTTGGCTGATATATTATTCTATATCAGACATCCTCAAACTTGGCCCTCCAGAGGTTTAGGAACTACATTTCCCATGATGCTCAGCCAGCTGATATGCTGGCTGAGCATCATGGGGAATGTAGTTCCAAAACCTCTGGAGGGCCAAGTTTGAGGATGTCTGTTCTATATAATTTCAAGGTGTTTATTGTCCCTCCACATGTTATTTGACATTCATTTAGTTTTTGCCTTCCTTTTCAGCTTTATTATTTGATCTTGTTCTCTAAAAATTAGTTCTAATGCATGTTTATTAGCATTTATAAATATGCCAGATGCATTATCATCCAATGATTGCCTTTATACTACTAATTATTATTCATATTATTCATATTAGTATTATTCATATTAGTATTATTAATAATAATAATAAACAACAATAATAATCAAATAGATTGTTGATCTGGGTTCTTTGCTATGAAGGTAAAATATGGAAATGGTTGGGGGACAGAGCCTACGCTTGGAGCAGCAGGAGGTGTCTCTATGAAGCTCCTGCTTATAGTTTTAGCTGTAAATAAGTAAATCTAATTTGATATAACTTCATATTTAGAAGCAGAAATAGCCTACACACTTTGCCAGAGTTCAGTAGTGGATATAACGACAAGCGTGACCTATGTTCTTCAAGTAAGCCGCGCACAACTTTTAATAACTAGGCCATAACCAATTCATTGGCAGAGAACTGTGTGGCTAAGGCTACTGCATACAACCCCCCATGTCTCTGGGTTATGAAGTACACAGATACTTTTTTTGCAGCAGTTTAATCAGCTAATTGTGCAGAAGAACTGCCACAATTCCTAGATCACCTTATTATCACCTTATTATTGATTTGGGGCTATTCAAGAATAATTCTTATATCTCTCACCATGGAGGACATCTCACAGACACTGAAGATCATTTTTGTAGACTTTAAATCAGCTGTGATCGGGGCCTTAGAGTGCATACTACAGCTGCCTCAATCTGAAAAGACGAGATATCCGGAACTTATGGCACTATTTCCAGAAGAACTGATACTTGTGGAGTCACAAAGGCAAGTTACAAGTTACACCAAGTTGACCAGCACGGACCTGACCCTGAGGGCTGCAGCCATCCCTGAGGAGTGGGCAACTACACATCTACCACACAGAAGTGTCGAGCCAACGGATCTACAAATATCCAGGCAAGCTCTCCCAACACTATCTGAGAGTGCAGGAATCCTGGGGCCCGATATTCGAATACCACTTATCTGCCTGGAAGGCAGTCATGGAGGAGGCACTTATGTATGGCTCTGAACCAGAGTCAGATGTCACAGTAAATTCATTACTGAAGTCCCATTGTCCAGAGGTGGAGGAGACACAGGACATACCTATAATGCGATCCCATAATACCCCTTTCTTTCATGTAATTAGCAAGAGTCCATGAGCTAGTGACGTATGGGATATACATTCCTACCAGGAGGGGCAAAGTTTCCCAAACCTCAAAATTCCTATAAATACACCCCTCACCACACCCACAAATCAGTTTTACAAACTTTGCCTCCCGTGGAGGTGGTGAAGTAAGTTTGTGCTAGATTCTTCGTTGATATGCGCTTCGCAGCAGGCTGGAGCCCAGTTTTCCTCTCAGTGTGCAGTGAATGTCGGAGGGATGTGAAGAGAGTATTGCCTATTTGAATTCAATGATCTCCTTCTACGGGGTCTATTTCATAGGTTCTCTGTTATCGGTCGTAGAGATTCATCTCTTACCTCCCTTTTCAGATCGACGATATACTTTTATATATACCATTACCTCTACTGATTCTCGTTTCAGTACTGGTTTGGCTTTCTACTACATGTAGATGAGTGTCCTGGGGTAAGTAAGTCTTATTTTTTGTGACACTCAAAGCTATGGTTGGACACTTTTATATAAAAGTTCTAAATATATGTGTTTAAACATTTATTTGCCTTGATTCAGGATGTTCGATATTCCTTATTTCAGACAGTCAGTTTCATTATTTGGGATAATGCGTATGAATAATCGATTTTTCTTACCTTAAAATTTTGACTTTTTTTCCTGTGGGCTGTTAGGCTCGCGGGGGCTGAAAATGCTTCATTTTATTGTGTCATTCTTGGCGCAGACTTTTTTGGCGCAAAAATGTTCTTTGTCATTTCCGGCGTCATACTTGTCGCCGGAAGTTGCGTCATTTTGTTTACGTTTTTGCGCCAAAAATGTCGGCGTCACCGGATGTGGCGTCATTTTTTGCGCCAAAAGCATTTAGGTGTCAAATAATGTGGGCGTCTTTTTTGGCGCTAAAAAATATGAGCGTCATTATTGTCTCCACATTATTTAAGTCTCGTTGTTTATTTGCTTCTGGTTGCTAGAAGCTTGTTCATTGGCATTTTTTCCCATTCCTGAAACTGTCATTTAAGGAATTTGATCAATTTTGCTTTATATGTTGTTTTTTCTATTTCATATTGCAAGATGTCTCAGATTGACCCTGAATCAGAAGCTACTTCTGGAAAATCGCTGCCTGATGCTGGATCTACCAAGTGTATTTGTTGTAAACTTGTGGTAACTGTTCCTCCGGCTGTTGTTTGTGATGAATGTCATGACAAACTTTCTAATGCAGATAATATTTCCTTTAGTAATGTTCCATTACCTGTTGCTGTTCCATCAACATCTAATACTCAGGGTGTTCCTGTTAACATAAGAGATTTTGTTTCTAAATCTATTAGGAAGGCTATGTCTGTTATTCCTCCTTCCAGTAAACGTAAAAAGTCTTTTAAAACTTCTCATTTTCCAGATGAATTTTTAAATGAACATCATCATTCTGATTCTGTTTCTGAGAATGATTTTTCTGGTTCAGAGGATTCTGTTTCAGAGATTGATACTGATAAATCTTCAGATTTATTTAAAATGGAATTTACAGGGAGTGCAGAATTATTAGGCAAGTTGTATTTTTGAGGATTAATTTTATTATTGAACAACAACCATGTTCTCAATGAACCCAAAAAACTCATTAATATCAAAGCTGAATAGTTTTGGAAGTAGTTTTTAGTTTGTTTTTAGTTATAGCTATTTTAGGGGGATATCTGTGTGTGCAGGTGACTATTACTGTGCATAATTATTAGGCAACTTAACAAAAAACAAATATATACCCATTTCAATTATTTATTTTTACCAGTGAAACCAATATAACATCTCAACATTTACAAATATACATTTCTGACATTCAAAAACAAAACAAAAACAAATCAGTGACCAATATAGCCACCTTTCTTTGCAAGGACACTCAAAAGCCTGCCATCCATGGATTCTGTCAGTGTTTTGATCTGTTCACCATCAACATTGCGTGCAGCAGCAACCACAGCCTCCCAGACACTGTCCAGAGAGGTGTACTGTTTTCCCTCCTTGTAAATCTCACATTTGATGATGGACCACAGGTTCTCAATGGGGTTCAGATCAGGTGAACAAGGAGGCCATGTCATTAGATTTTCTTCTTTTATACCCTTTCTTGCCAGCCACGCTGTGGAGTACTTGGACGCGTGTGATGGAGCATTGTCCTGCATGAAAATCATGTTTTTCTTGAAGGATGCAGACTTCTTCCTGTACCACTGCTTGAAGAAGGTGTCTTCCAGAAACTGGCAGTAGGACTGGGAGTTGAGCTTGACTCCATCCTCAACCCGAAAAGGCCCCACAAGCTCATCTTTGATGATACCAGCCCAAACCAGTACTCCACCTCCACCTTGCTGGCGTCTGAGTCGGACTGGAGCTCTCTGCCCTTTACCAATCCAGCCACGGGCCCATCCATCTGGCCCATCAAGACTCACTCTCATTTCATCAGTCCATAAAACCTTAGAAAAATCAGTCTTGAGATATTTCTTGGCCCAGTCTTGACGTTTCAGCTTGTGTGTCTTGTTCAGTGGTGGTCGTCTTTCAGCCTTTCTTACCTTGGCCATGTCTTTGAGTATTGCACACCTTGTGCTTTTGGGCACTCCAGTGATGTTGCATCTCTGAAATATGGCCAAACTGGTGGCAAGTGGCATCTTGGCAGCTGCACGCTTGACTTTTCTCAGTTCATGGGCAGTTATTTTGCGCCTTGGTTTTTCCACACGCTTCTTGCGACCCTGTTGACTATTTTGAATGAAACGCTTGATTGTTCGATGATCACGCTTCAGAAGCTTTGCAATTTTAAGAGTGCTGCATCCCTCTGCAAGATATCTCACTATTTTTGACTTTTCTGAGCCTGTCAAGTCCTTCTTTTGACCCATTTTGCCAAAGGAAAGGAAGTTGCCTAATAATTATGCACACCTGATATAGGGTGTTGATGTCATTAGACCACACCCTTTCTCATTACAGAGATGCACATCACCTAATATGCTTAATTGGTAGTAGGCTTTCGAGCCTATACAGCTTGGAGTAAGACAACATGCATAAAGAGGATGATGTGGTCAAAATACTCATTTGCCTAATAATTCTGCACTCCCTGTATTCGTTCTTTACTTAAAGAAGTCTTAATTGCATTAGAAATAGAGGAATCTGGTCCTCTTGATACTAAATCTAAACGTTTAAATACAGTTTTTAAACCTCCTGTAGTTATTCCGGAGGTTTTTCCCGTTCCTGATGCTATTTCTGAAGTAATTTCCAGGGAATGGAATAATTTGGGTAATTCATTTACTCCTTCTAAACGGTTTAAGAAATTATATCCTGTGCCATCTGACAGGTTAGAGTTTTGGGACAAAATCCCTAAAGTTGATGGGGCTATCTCTACTCTTGCTAAACGTACTACTATTCCTACGGCAGATAGTACTTCCTTTCAGGATCCTTTAGATAGGAAAATTGAATCCTTTCTAAGAAAAGCTTACTTATGTTCAGGTAATCTTCTTAGGCCTGCTATATATTTGGCAGATGTTGCTGCAGCTTCAACTTTCTGGTTGGAGGCTTTAGCACAACAAGTAACAGATCATAATACTTATAGCATTGTTAATCTTCTTCAACATGCTAATAACTTTATTTGTGATGCCATCTTTGATATCATTAGGGTTGATGTCAGGTATATGTCTTTAGCTATTTTAGCTAGAAGAGCTTTATGGCTTAAAACTTGGAATGCTGATATGTCTTCAAAGTCAACTTTGCTTTCCCTTTCTTTCCAAGGCAATAAATTGCTTGGTTCACAGTTGGATTCTATTATTTCAACTGTTACTGGGGGGGGAAGGAACTTTTTTACCACAGGATAAAAAATCGAAAGGTAAATATAGGGCTGCTAATCGTTTTCGTTCCTTTCGTCACAATAAGGAACAAAAGCCTGATCCTTCCCCTACAGGAATGGTATCAGTTTGGAAACCATCTCCAGTCTGGAATAAATCCAAGCCTTTTAGAAAGCCAAAGCCAGCTCCCAAGTCCACATGAAGGTGCGGCCCTCATTCCAGCTCAGCTGGTAGGGGGCAGATTACGATTTTTTCAAAGAAATTTGGATCAATTCGATTCACAATCTTTGGATTCAGAACATTGTTTCACAAGGGTACAGAATAGGCTTCAAGATAAGGCCTCCTGCAAGAAGATTTTTTCTTTCTCGTGTTCCAATAAATCCAGTGAAGGCTCAAGCGTTTCTGAAATGTGTTTCAGATCTAGAGTTGGCTGGAGTAATTGTACCAGTTCCAGTTCTGGAACAGGGTCTAGGGTTTTACTCAAATCTGTTCATTGTACCAAAGAAGGAGAATTCCTTCAGACCAGTTCTGGATTTAAAAATATTGAATCGTTATGTAAGAATACCAACATTCAAAATGGTAACTATAAGGACTATTCTGCCTTTTGTTCAGCAAGGGCATTATATGTCCACAATAGATTTACAAGATGCATATCTGCATATTCCGATTCATCCAGATCACTATCAGTTTCGGAGATTCTCTTTTCTAGACGAGCATTACCAATTTGTGGCTCTGCCGTTTGGCCTAGCAACAGCTCCAAGGATTTTTACAAAGGTTCTCGGTGCCTTGCTATCTGTAATCAGAGAACAGGGTATTGTGGTATTTCCTTATTTGGACGATATCTTGGTACTTGCTCAGTCTTCACATTTAGCAGAATCTCATACGAATCGACTTGTATTGTTTCTTCGAGAACATGGTTGGAGGATCAATTTACCAAAGGGTTCGTTGATTCCTCAGACAAGGGTAACCATTTTAGGTTTCCAGATAGATTCAGTGTCCATGACTCTGTCGTTAACGGACAAGAGATGTCTGAAATTCAGTCTCAATCATTCCCTTCGGTAGCCTTATGCATGGAAATTCTAGGTCTTATGACTGCTGCATCGGACGCGATCCCCTTTGCTCGTTTTCACATGTGACCTCTTCAGCTCTGTATGCTGAACCACTGGTGCGGGGATTATACAAAGATATCACAATTAATATCTTTAAAACCGAATGTACGACACTCTCTAACGTGGTGGACAGACCACCATCGTTTAGTTCAGAGGGCTTCTTTTGTTCTTCTTACCTGGACTATGATCTCAACAGATGCAAGTCTGACAGGTTGGGGAGTGGTATGGGGGTCTCTGAAAGCACAGGGGGTTTGGGAATCTCAGGAGGCGAGATTACCAATCAACAT
The DNA here is from genome assembly GCF_027579735.1 of Bombina bombina. Taxonomy (NCBI): domain Eukaryota; kingdom Metazoa; phylum Chordata; class Amphibia; order Anura; family Bombinatoridae; genus Bombina; species Bombina bombina. Next base: position 509,654,443 of record NC_069502.1, read on the forward strand.
TTTGGAACTCCGTGCGATTTTCAGAGCTCTTCAGTCGTGGCCTCTTCTAAAGAGAGAGTCGTTCATTTGTTTTCAGACGGACAATGTCACATCCGTGGCATATGTCAATCATCAAGGAGGGACTCACAGTCCTCTGGCTATGAAAGAAGTATCTCGAATACTTGTATGGGCGGAATCCAGCTCCTGTCTAATTTCTGCGGTTCACATCCCAGGTATAGACAATTGGGAAGCGGATTATCTCAGTCGCCAAACATTACATCCGGGCGAATGATCTCTTCACCCAGAGGTATTTCTTCAGATTGTTCAAATCTGGGGACTTCCAGAAATAGATCTGATGGCTTCTCATCTAAACAAGAAGCTTCTTAGGTATCTGTCCAGATCCAGGGATCCTCAGGCGGAAGCAGTGGATGCATTGTCACTTCCTTGGAAGTATCATCCTGCCTATATCTTTCCACCTCTAGTTCTTCTTCCAAGAGTGATTTCCAAGATTCTAAAGGAGCGTTCGTTTGTTCTGCTGGTGGCTCCAGCATGGCCTCACAGGTTTTGGTATGCAGATCTTGTTCGGATGGCTTCTTGCCAACCGTGGACTCTTCTGTTAAGACCAGACCTTCTATCGCAAGGTCCTTTTTTTCCATCAGGATCTCAAATCCTTAAATTTGAAGGTATTGAGATTGAACGCTTGATTCTCAGTCATAGAGGTTTCTCTGACTCCATCATTAATACTATGTTACAGGCTCGTAAGTCTGTGTCTAGGAAGATATATTATCGAGTCTGGAAGACTTGCATTTCTTGGTGTTCTCATCATTTTTCTTGGCATTCTTTTAGAATTCCTAGAATTTTACAGTTTCTTCAGGATGGTTGGGATAAAGGTTTGTCTGCAAGTTCCTTGAAAGGACAAATCTCTGCTCTTTCTGTTCTTTTTCACAGAAAGATTGCTAATCTTCCTGATATTCATTGTTTTGTACAGGCTTTGGTTCGTATAAAACCTGTCATTAAGTCAATTTCTCCTCCTTGGAGTTTGAATTTGGTTCTGGGGGCTCTTCAAGCTCCTCCGTTTGAACCTATGCATTTTAAATTACTTTCTTGGAAAGTTTTGTTTCTTTTGGCCATCTCTTCTGCTAGAAGAGTTTCTGAATTATCTGCTCTTTCTTGTGAGTCTCCTTTTCTGATTTTTCATCAGGATAAGGCTGTTTCGCGAACTTCATTTAAATTTTTACCTAAGGTTGTGAATTCTATCAACATTAGTAGAGAAATTGTGGTTCCTTCATTGTGTCCTAATCCTAAGAACTCTAAGGAAAGATCGTTGCATTCTTTGGATGTAGTTAGAGCTTTGAAATATTATGTTGAAGCTACTAAAGATTTCCGAAAGACTTCTAGTCTATTTGTTATCTTTTCTGGTTCTAGGAAAGGTCAGAAGGCCTCTGCCATTTCTTTGGCGTCTTGGTTAAAGTCTTTGATTCATCATGCTTATGTTGAGTCGGGTAGAACTCCGCCTCAAAGGATTACAGCTCATTCGACTAGGTCAGTTTCTACTTCCTGGGCATTTAGGAATGAAGCTTCGGTTGATCAGATTTGCAAAGCAGCAACTTGGTCTTCTTTGCATACTTTTACTAAATTCTACCATTTTGATGTATTTTCTTCTTCTGAAGCAGTCTTTGGTAGAAAAGTACTTCAGGCAGCTGTTTCAGTTTGATTCTTCTGCTTATAATTTCATTTTTTTTCATTATAAGATTTAAACTTTGTTTGGGGTGTGGATTATTTTTCAGCGGAATTGGCTGTCTTTATTTTATCCCTCCCTCTCTAGTGACTCTTGCGTGGAAGATCCACATCTTGGGTATTCATTATCCCATACGTCACTAGCTCATGGACTCTTGCTAATTACATGAAAGAAAACATAATTTATGTAAGAACTTACCTGATAAATTCATTTCTTTCATATTAGCAAAAGTCCATGAGGCCCACCCTTTTTGTGGTGGTTATGATTTTTTTTATAAAGCACAATTATTCCAATTCCTTATTTTTTATGCTTTCACACTTTTTTCTTATCACCCCACTTCTTGGCTATTCGTTAAACTGATTTTGTGGGTGTGGTGAGGGGTGTATTTATAGGCATTTTGAGGTTTGGGAAACTTTGCCCCTCCTGGTAGGAATGTATATCCCATACGTCACTAGCTCTTGACTCTTGCTAATATGAAATCCTTATTTGTGGGGTAAGGTTACTGTGGCACATTTCAGACTTGGGGTCAGATAGACTGTGGTGAGCAAAATACTATTCGAGATCTTCAAGCTGTTTCTGTTTACAAATAAATTAAACTGAGCTAATGGTTAACTCTATTCATCGGCTATTTACTGGAAGGGCTTAAAGGGACAGTCAACACTTGCGGTAATATTATGCGATATTGAAAAATAAAAAATGAATATCCGCATGCAGCATAGCCATTTTTGCCTTGCTTACTTGCTTCTTGTACTAATCACCGTCGATAACTTCTCGAATACCAGGTAAATATGGCAGCCGAACTCCCCCCACCGTTACATAGCTACCTTCTTCTTCAAATGATCAGCAAATCAGAATCCAATCCTCTGTCAGAAATTGCACGCAAGTTAACATATGTTTATCTTGTTTGACCTATTTTGAATGTACTCCTTGAAACAATTTTTCCTTCTGATTTTGCGGACATACAGTATATTATGTGTATGCCTTGAATTATACCTCAATAAAAAAACAACAACAAAACAAAAAAACCATGGAAATGATTATTTATATACTATAATTTTATTGAAATTTAAAATAAAAATAGATTTTTGGAACTTTTGCTATAGGAAAAGATTGCATTGTTATGATATTGGAATCAGTACAAATATATTTGTTAAAATGGCATTTGCATTTCAATTAAAGATTATTCATATGCCACTTTATTACCCTGTAACATAGTATTCAGACGTATATTTGCCTAAAAAAAATAAATAGAAAGAGACACAAATAATCAAATACGCATAAGCTATCAATGCCCACGTGACTAGGTAGAATGTCCACAAGCAACTTGCTGCAGGGGGAAGAGCTTGTGGCCTGCTAGGGTCCGAAAGAATTTAGCTAACAATTTAACTAACAAGCCACTATTCATACCCCAGGATCTCATGGGACCCCTCTCTGTCCTGCTGCACTGGCATACTTGGCAACTATTTTGCCAACTGGACTCATTCAGCAGCATTGACATCCCTTTTCCTTGGCTACTTGCTCTAAGACTCTACTGGTCTGACCAACAGCTTTATAGTCTAGTGTGTTACCTTAAAGGGACATTAAACTGTTGGGTGCAACTACAGTAGCATTGTTGCCACTCACCATACTATTGTATTCCCTCCTGTACCTGCAGATCTCTTTAAACCCATTGTCTTATTTAACTCATTACAGAATCCAGTTGGTAAAGCTCTGCATTTATACTTTGCAATGCCATATTGTAGCACACGTATTGTTACATTGTGTGATAGAAGCAGAGCACTTTCACAGGCTTTGCCTTGCACAACTTTGAATACAGCTGCAGGCACAGGAGGAAACACAATAGTATAGTAAGTAGCAACCATGATACTGTAGTTGTACTCAGCAGTTTAATGTAGCTTTAAGGTGACGCATGAGCTGCATTACATAGGGTGACCACTTAGTTATCTCCCCTGCCCTTAGCTGTGCCAGTCGCTCCGACTATGTGTGACTTCTTTATTAATTCTCATTATTTCTTCCTAGGGTGGGAGTAAGGGAGGGAAAATGTTGGTTCTGTAATGCATTCTGGTTCTGCTTGATATCCCTAATCCCGCACCTTTCCTCCCACTCCCTGCTGATGTCACTGGTTTAAACCTTACTACTCCCTGCCCTGAATATAGGCATCTCCTTACTCCAAATTGAGTGTTGGCTTCCCGTACCAAGCCAGATCATTGTTGTTTGACTCCAAAGCCTTTATTTCTCTTCTCTTTAGACCTTTCAGTCTACTGTATTTTTAGCTGTATTACTGCATGTGCACCTTACAGATAACACTTTTCTAAAATGATCATTTAACTGGCGAGTGTATATGTACTTAAAAAGATACCACCAACAGTATTTCACATTTGACACCCCCTAAGGTCACAATTGCCTTAAGGACAAAAGGATACACTTCTGTATAAGGCTGTTTTAAATGATTAATATTTCACTGAGTATGATGGTTCCCTTCTATGTAATGCTACTTATCCCTGCTTTGGTTAATAGACCCCTAAATGTGTGTTATGTGGTTCTTACCTAAATTAACCAGAGACAATTAATGTAACCTCAGTCATTTTTGACAGTTTTATTCACAATCTAGCACTAAAACTGTTGGAAGCTGATGATTTCTGTTGCATTTTTACCTTATCACAAATTGATGAAATTGTATGAATTTTCTTAGTTGACAGCAATGTATGTTTAGCTACATGGGAGCAGCAGGGATATTCAAGGAAGGCAGAGAACTCAAAGATGCATGAACTGCTTCAGGGTTCCTCTGGGTGAATTGGAAGGATAGTCGTTTTTCTCTAAGCATGGAAAAAAGATTAATCTCTCTGTTAACTCAGCATCTATGTTGACAGTCTCCAGTTTTAAAGAGAGACTATTTGCAGCATTTCCTGTGCTATTCATAGCCAAATATTATACCGCACACAAACCCGACATATCACTTTCGTAGTAGTGTCTGAAGGAAATTTCAAGGTGTTTATGACAGTGGGAAGTTGAAAGTATTTGCTGAAAACAGTTTCTATTTTGTATACAGTTCTGGAAATTAAACAACACACATTTTCTCAATTAAAAGCTTATCTGCTCTACACTATTCCATGCAACATATAGAAAAAAAGAATGAAATATGAAACGGTTTAGGGGCAGTGATACAGCGCAATAATTCTTTAGCTGATAGCCATTGCATAGTGCATAACATGAATAGGCGTTTCAGGCAAGTAAATACATTAAAATGTGGCATGATATCAAGGTAAGTGACAAATATTGATGCAGAGTTTTATACATATTAAAAAAAAAAAACATTTTAACAATCACTTAATTCTTTGGAACTAAATTCAGCAAATGCTTCAGACAGCAATAAAATCTGCAGCTGTAGGTAATTAGCAGACTGGGAACAGGTGTGATTGGTATGAATATTTAAAGTAAAGAATTTATTTTTGTGTATTTAATGACATGAATTAGAGTAAGTGTGTAAATTACAGATTTGTTTTACAAAAAAATTTTTTTTTGTTTTTCTAGAATTTGTATATAGTTTGTTTTAACCCCTTTGACTATTATATAAAGCATTAACACACGGTAAAACAATGTTTTATAGAATGTTGGGAGCAAAGGGGTTAATATTGCAAAGCTCTACTGTGCACATAATCACATCTTGCAATACTATCCAGAACCCTCTATGCAATACATTACACTAACACACTGTAGCATATCCACTTTATATTTATTGGAATACATTTAAATTAAATTGAATCATTACTTTTTAATGTATGTCTGTATACAAGATAAATGTATTTTCATGATCACAAAGTAAATGCTTATATTGTTACTGAGCCACTTTCTTGTATCAAATGAAGTAGTGTCATACATTTTTATATGTATGCTATATATTTTATTAAATATCACCTAGATTACAAGTTGTGCATTCGTGTTTTAACGTGGAAAAAATGGTAATTTCAGCGCTAAAACAGCACCGCAGCCATTACAAGTCTTGTCGGTATAGCTGTACCGCGAGACTTTTAGACTGTAACGCAATGTCAGTTCCGCACATGTAAAAATGACCTTCCAGCCTATACCGACAAGATCCGCTTCGCAATCTAAAATTAGTAGTTATGAGTTTTATGCTAAAAAACTGTTAGATAAAACCCATTACTAAAGTGTTACAAATTGCACTAAACACCCAAAAACTACCTACTACCCCCTAAACCATGGCCCTCCCGCATCACAAATACTACATTAAAGCTATTAACCCCTAATCTGCCACTCCCGACATTGCAGCCACTAATAACATTTATTAACTCCTATTCTGCAGTTACCCGACATCGCCGCCACTATACTAAAGTTATTAACCCCTAAACCGCCGCCCTCCCACATCGCAAACACTATTGAAATATTATTAACCCCTAATCTGCCGTCCACCCACATTGCCAGCACTATACTAAAGTTATTCACCCCTAATTCCGCCGCCACTATAATAAACCTATTAACCCCTAAACTGAAAGCCCCCCACAACAAAATATATACTAAATAAACCTATTAACCCCTAAACTGAAAGCCCCCACATTGCAATAAACTAATTTGAATTAGTAACCCCTAAACCTAACGCCCCCCTAACTTTATATTAAAATTACAATTTCCCTATCTAAAATTAAATTGAAACTTACCTGTCAAATTAAGAAAACTAAGTTTAAACTAACAATTAAACTAATAAAACTATTAAACTAAAATTAAACTAACTACCGATTAAATAAAACTAAAATACACATTAAAAAAAATCCTAACACTATAAAAATTACAAACTATCTAATTACAAAAAATAAAGAAGACTAAATTACAAAAAATAACAAACGCTAAATTACAAAAAATAAACAAAATTATCAAAAATAAAAATGAATTACACCTAATCTAATAGCCCTATAAAAATAAAAAATCCCCCAAAATAAAAAATCACCTAGCCTACAATAAACTACCAATAGCCCTTAAAAGGGCCTTTTGAATGGCATTGCCCTAAGTTAAACAGCTCTTTTGCCTGTAAAAAAAAATACAAAAATACACAGTAAAACACACCACCCAACCAACCCCCCAAAATAAAAAAACCTAACTCTAACAAAAACCTAAGCTACCCATTGCCCTGAAAAGGACATTTGTATGGGCATTGCCCATAAACGGCATTTAGCTTTTTTACGATAAGCCCAAACCCTAAACTAAAAAAAAACACCCAAAAAACCTTAAAAAAATCCTAACACTAACCCCCAAAGATCCACTTACAGTTTTTGTTCAAGTCTTGCTCGAAGGATCTTCATCCTGGTGGCTCCATCTTCATCCAGACAGCTCCATCTTCATCCAGGCGACATCTTCTATCTTCAGCCTGGCAGTGTCTTCTATCTTCATTCCGGCGGTGTGGAGCGGGTCCATCCTGAAGACATGCATTGCGGAGCATCCTCTTCAAATGGTCGCTGCTGTATACTGAATCTTCAATACAAGGTACACGATTCAAAATGGCGTCCCTTGCATTCCTATTGGTTGATTTGATTTTAGAAATTCAAATCAGCTAATAGAATGAGAACTACTGAAATTCTATTGGCTGATTTGAATTTCCAAAATCAAATCAGCCAATAGGAATGCAAGGGACGCCATTTTGAATCGCGTACCTTGCATTGAAGATTCAGTATACAGTGGCGACCGTATGAAGAGGATGCTCCATGCCGGATGTCTTCAGGATGGACCCTCTCCACGCTGCAGGGATGAAGATAGAAGATGCCATCTGGATGAAGATAAAGCCGTCTGCCGTCTGGATGAAGATGGAGTCACCTAGATGAAGATGGAGCCACCGGGATGAAGATCCTTTAAGCGGGACTTCAGCAACTGTAAGTGAATCTTTGGGGGTTAGTGTTAGGATTTTTTAAGGTTTTTTTGAGTGTTTTTTTTTTTTTAGGGTTTTGACTTTTTCGTAAAAAAGCTAAATGCCTTTTTTCAGGGCAATGCAAAAGAGCTAAATGCCCTTAGGTTTTTTTAGATTGTTTTTTTTTTTATTTTGTGGGTTTGGGGGGTGAGGGTTTGTAAAGTTAGCGGGTCTTTGTAATTTTTTTTCAGGTAAAAGAGCTGTTTAACTTAAGGCAATGTCCTACAAAAGGCCCTTTTAAGGGCTATTGGTAGTTTATTCTAGATTAGGTTTTTTTGTTTTGGGGTGTTTTTCTTTAAATGGGTATTAGAATAGGAATATTTTTTATTATTTTTGTTAATTCATTTTTTTATTTTGTGTAATGTTTTTATTTCATTTGGGGGTGGGTTTTCATTTTAAGATTAGGGATTGGGCATTTCATAAAAGAGCTGAATGCCCTTTTAAGGGCAGGAAAAAAGCTGAATGCCCTTTTAAGGGCATTGCCCATACAAATGCCCTTTTCATGGCAATGGGTAGATTAGGTTTTACTTTATTTTTATTTTGTGGCTTTGGGGGGTGAGGGTGTGTATACTGTTAGGTTGTATTTTTTTTGTTTTGTAGCAAAAGAGCTAATAACTTTAGGACAATGCCCTACAAAAGGCGTATTAGAATGGAATAATTTTTACTGTTTTGGATAATTTCGTTTGTTATTTTTTGTAATGGTAGGTTTTTTATTTTTTGTAATTTTAGTGTTTTTTTATTTTTTGGAATGTTACTGCTAGATTACGAATTCTGTGTTAGCTTTAAAAAGCAGCGTTAAGGGGTCCTAACGCTGCTTTTTATCTAATGCTGGTATTACGAGTCAGGCAGGAAAGGGTCTACCGCTCACTTTTCTTCCGTGACTCGAGGCTACCGCAAATCCCCTTACGTCAATTGTGTATCCTATCTTTTTAATGGGATTTGTCTAACGCTGGTATTACAAGTCTTGGAAGAAGTGAGCGGTACAGCCTCTACCTCCAAGACTCCTACCCCATTTAAAAGTCAGTAGTTAAGAGTTTTATGGGCTAACGCCGGAACATAAAGCTCTTAACTAAAGTGCCAAAAAGTACACTAACACCCATAAACTACATATTAACCCCTAAACTGAGGCCCCCTCACATTGCAAACACTAAAATAAATATTTTTTACCCCTAATCTGTCGACCGGACATCACCGCCACCTACATTATACCTATGAACCCCTAATCTGCTGCCCCTAATATCGCAGACACCTACATTATATTTATTAGACCCTAATCTGCCGCCCCCAACGTCGCCGCCACCTACCTACACTTATTAACCCCTAATCTGCCGACCGGACATCGCCGCCACTACAGGGAGTGCAGAATTATTAGGCAAATGAGTATTTTCACCACATCATCCTCTTTATGCATGTTGTCTTACTCCAAGCTGTATAGGCTCGAAAGCCTACTACCAATTAAGCATATTAGGTGATGTGAATCTCTGTAATGAGAAGGGGTGTGGTCTAATGACATCAACACCCTATATTAGGTGTGCATAATTATTAGGCAACTTCCTTTCCTTTGGCAAAATGGGTCAAAAGAAGGACTTGACAGGCTCAGAAAAGTCAAAAATAGTGAGATATCTTGCAGAGGGATCCAGCACTCTAAAAATTGCAAAGCTTCTGAAGCGTGATCATCGAACAATCAAGCGTTTCATTCAAAATAGTCAACAGGGTCGCAAGAAGCATGTGGAAAAACCAAGGCGCAAAATAACTGCCCATGAACTGAGAAAAGTCAAGCGGGCAGCTGCCAAGATGCCACTTGCCACCAGTTTGGCCATATTTCAGAGCTGCAACATCACTGGAGTGCCCAAAAGCACAAGGTGTGCAATACTCAGAGACATGGCCAAGGTAAGAAAGGCTGAAAGACGACCACCACTGAACAAGACACACAAGCTGAAACGTCAAGACTGGGCCAAGAAATATCTCAAGACTGATTTTTCTAAGGTTTTATGGACTGATGAAATGAGAGTGAGTCTTGATGGGCCAGATGGATGGGCCCGTGGCTGGATTGGTAAAGGGCAGAGAGCTCCAGTCCGACTCAGACGCCAGCAAGGTGGAGGTGGAGTACTGGTTTGGGCTGGTATCATCAAAGATGAGCTTGTGGGGCCTTTTCGGGTTGAGGATGGAGTCAAGCTCAACTCCCAGTCCTACTGCCAGTTTCTGGAAGACACCTTCTTCAAGCAGTGGTACAGGAAGAAGTCTGCATCCTTCAAGAAAAACATGATTTTCATGCAGGACAATGCTCCATCACACGCATCCAAGTACTCCACAGCGTGGCTGGCAAGAAAGGGTATAAAAGAAGAAAATCTAATGACATGGCCTCCTTGTTCACCTGATCTGAACCCCATTGAGAACCTGTGGTCCATCATCAAATGTGAGATTTACAAGGAGGGAAAACAGTACACCTCTCTGAACAGTGTCTGGGAGGCTGTGGTTGCTGCTGCACGCAATGTTGATGGTGAACAGATCAAAACACTGACAGAATCCATGGATGGCAGGCTTTTGAGTGTCCTTGCAAAGAAAGGTGGCTATATTGGTCACTGATTTGTTTTTGTTTTGTTTTTGAATGTCAGAAATGCATATTTGTGAATGTTGAGATGTTATATTGGTTTCACTGGTAAAAATAAATAATTGAAATGGGTATATATTTTTTTTTTTGTTAAGTTGCCTTATAATTATGCACAGTAATAGTCACCTGGACACACAGATATCCCCCTAAAATAGCTATAACTAAAAACAAACTAAAAACTACTTCCAAAACTATTCAGCTTTGATATTAAAGAGTTTTTTGGGTTCATTGAGAACATGGTTGTTGTTCAATAATAAAATTAATCCTCAAAAATACAACTTGCCTAATAATTCTGCACTCCCTGTATAATAAATGTATTAACCCCTAAACCGCCGCACTCCCGCCTCGCAAACACTATAGTAAGTTTTATTAACCCCTAATCTGCCCCCCCAACGTCGCCGCCACCTACCTACAATTATTAACCCATAATCTCCTGCCCCCAACGTCGCCGCTACTATAATAAAGTTATTAACCCCTAAACCTAAGTCTAGCCCTAACACCCCCTAACTTAAATATAATTTAAATAAATCTAGATAAAATTACTATAATTAAATAAATTAATCCTATTTAAAACTAAATACTTACCTATAAAATAAACCCTAATATAGCTACACTATAACTAATATAGTTAAATTGTAGCTATTTTAGGATTTATATTTATTTTACAGGCAACTTTGTATTTATTTTAACTAGGTACAATAGCTATTAAATAGTTAATAACTATTTAATAGCTACCTAGTTAAAATAATTACAAAATTACCTGTAAAATAAATCCTAACCTAAATTACAAATACACCTAACACTACACTATCAATAAATAAATTAATTAAATAAATTAACTACAATTATCTAAAATAAAATACAATTAAATAAACTAAACTATATTACAAAAAACAAACAAACACTAAATTACAAAAAATAAAAAAATATTACAAGAAGTTGAATCTAATTGCACCTAATCTAAGCCCCCTAATAAAATTAAAAAGCCCCCCAAAATAAAAAAATTCCCTATCCTAAACTAAATTACAAAGTAATCAGCTCTTTTACCAGCCCTTAAAAGGGCTTTTTGCGGGGCATTGCCCCAAAGTAATCAGCTCTTTTACCTGTAAAAAAAAGAAATACAATACCCCCCCAACATTACAACCCACCACCCACACACCCCTACTCTAAAACCCACCCGATCCCCCCTTAAAAAACCTAACACTACCCCATTGAAGATCACCCTACCTTGAGCCGTGTTCACCCAGCCGGGCACCGATGGGGCAGAAGAGGACATCCGGACCAGCAAAAGTCTTCATCCTATCCGGGCAGAAGAGGACATCCAGACCGGCAGACATCTTGATCCAGGCAGCATCTTCTATCTTCATCCTTCCGGAGTGGAGCGGAGCCATCTTCCATCCAGCCGACGCGGAGCCATCCTCTTCAATCGAAGTCCTAACGAAGAATGAAGGTTCCTTTAAATGACGTCATCCAAGATGGCGTCCCTCGAATTCCGATTCTATCAGCCAAAAGGAATTAAGGTAGGAAAAATCTGATTGGTTGATTTAATCAGCCAATCGGATTGAAGAATGCGAGGTCAATTCTATTGGCTGATCCAATCGCCAATCGGATTGAAATTCAATCCGATTGGCTGATTAAATCAACCAATCAGATTTTTCCTACCTTAATGCTGATTGGTTGATAGAATCCTATCAGCCAATCGTAATACGAGGGACGCCATCTTGGATGACGTCATTTAAAGGAACCTTCATTCTTCGTTAGGACTTCAATTGAAGAGGATGGCTCCGCGTCAGCTGGATTGAAGATGGCTCCGCTCCAATCTGGAAGGATGAAGATAGAAGATTCCGCCTGGATGAAGATGTCTGTCGGTCTGGATGTCCTCTTCTGCCTGGATATGATGAAGACTTCTGCCGGTCCGTATGACCTCTTCTGCCCCATCGGTGCCCGGCTGGGTTAACACGGCTCAAGGTAGGGTGATCTTCAATGGGGTAGTGTTAGGTTTTTTTAAGGGGGGATCGGGTGGGTTTTAGAGTAGGGGTGTGTGGGTGGTGATTTGGGGGGGTATTGTATTTCATTTTTTTACAGGTAAAAGAGCTGATTACTTTGGGGCAATGACCCGCAAAAAGCCCTTTTAAGGGCTGGTAAAAGAGCTGATTACTTTGTAATTTAGTTTAGGATAGGGAATTTTATTATTTTGGGGGGCTTTTTTATTTTATTAGGGGGCTTAGATTAGGTGTAATTAGATTCAACTTCTTGTAATATTTTTTTATTTTTTGTAATTTAGTGGGGGGTTTTTGTAATATAGTTTAGTTTATTTAATTGTATTTTATTTTAGATAATTGTAGTTAATTTATTTAATTAATTTATTGATAGTGTAGTGTATTTGTAACTTAGGTTAGGATTTATTTTACAGGTAATTTTGTAGTTATTTTAACTAGGTAGCTATTAAATAGTTATTAACTATTTAATAGCTATTGTACCTAGTTAAAATAAATACAAAGATGCCTGCAAAATAAATATAAATCCTAAAATAGCTACAATTTAACTATTAGTTATATTGTAGCTATATTAGGGTTTATTTTATAGGTAAGTATTTCGTTTTAAATAGGATTACTTTATTTAATTATAGTAATTTTATCTAGATTTATTTAAATTATATTTAGGTTAAGGGGGTGTTAGGGTTAGACTTAGGTTTAGGGGTTAATAACTTTATTATAGTAGTGGCGACGTTGGGGGTGGGAGATTATGGGTTAATAATTGTAGGTAGGTGGCGGTTACGTTGGGGGGGCAGATTAGGGGTTAAAAAAAATTACTATAGTGTTTGCGAGGCGGAAGTGCAGCGGTTTAGGGGTTAATACATTTATCAAAGTGGTGGCGATGTCCGGTCGGCAGATTAGGGGTTAATAATTGTAGGTAGGTGGCGCGGAAGTTGGGGGCGGCAGATTAGGGGTTAATAAATACAATATAGGTGTCGGCGATGTTAGGGGCAGCAGATTAGGAGTTCATAGGGATAATGTAGGTGGTGGCGGTGTCCGGAGCGGCAGATTAGGGGTTAATAAGTTTAAGATTAGGGGTGTTTAGACTCGGGGTTCATGTTAGGGTGTTAGGTTGGTGTAGACATTAAAAGTATTTCCCCATAGGAATCAATGGGGCTGCGTTAGAAGCTGAACGCTGCTTTTTGCAGGTGTTAGGTTTTTTCCAGCCAGCTCACCCCTATTGTTTCCTATGGGGAAATCGTGCACAAGCACGTTTTGCCATCTTACCGCTACTGTAAGCAACGCTGGTATTGCAGTGAGAAGTGGAGCTAAATTTGCTCAACGCTCACTTTTCTGAGGCTAACGCAGCCATTCAGAAAACTTGTAATACCAGGGTTGTTTAAAGTGTGCGCTGGAAAAAAAGGCTTGTTTGCCCTGCAGGTCTTTACCGACAAAACTCGTAATCTAGGCGTTAGTTTTTAGAGTAAGGCATCTTAGGTTTTATTTCATAGGTAAGTTTGTATTTATTTTAACTAGATAGTTACTAAATAGTTAATAACTATTTACTAACTACTCTACCTAGTTAAAATAAATACAAACTTACCTGTGAAATAAAAGTAATACCTAAGCTAGCTACAATAAAACTATTAGTTATATTGTAGCTAGCTTAGGTTTGTTTTATTTCACAGGTAAGTTTGTATTTAGTTTTAAATGTTATTTAGTTAATAATTGTAACTTTAATTTAGCTCTATTTTAATTATGTTGAAGTTATGGGGCGTTAGGGTTATGGTTAAGGTTATGTTAGGGTTAGGTTTTTTGATTAGGTTTATTGGTTAATAGTTTAATTTATGTTGTTACGATGTGGGGGGTTGGTGGTTAATGGGTTCATAGGTTTATTTACTGGTAGTGATCTGGGAGGCCAGAAATTTAGGGGTCAATAGCTTTATTTAGTGACGGCGATGTCGGGGAGTAGTGGAATAGGGGTTAATATGTTTATTATAGTGTGGCCGAAGTTGGGGTGCAAGGGAATTGGGATTAATAACTTTAGTATAGTAGCAGCGATATCAGGAGTGGCAGAATAGGGGTTAATAGCTTTTTTTAGGTGGTGGTGATATCGGGAGCAGCAGATTAGGGGTTAATAACATTAAGTAGGTGTCAGCAGAATAGGGGTGTTTTGATGTGGGGTTTATGTTAGGGTGTTAGTTTTAAACTTATCTTTTTTCCCCATTGACATCAATGGGGCTGCGTTACGGAGCTTTTCATTCCGCGATCGCAGGTGTTAGGTTTTTTTCTGACACCTACACCCGTTGATGTCTATGGGGAAAGTGTGCACATCAAAACAGCGCTTGTAATTACTGCGGTATGGAGCTCAATGCAATCATATCGCACGCACAAGCCGGCTGTTTCAAAACTTTTAATGGCTGCGCTATAGGGGGTGAAATAACGCAACTTTTGTTGCGTTCGTTTAAATTCCCTATAACGCGCATAATTTGTAATCTACCTGACTGATAAATATTTTTTTTTTAATTGCAATCAAAACTTTTAAGAGCTCAAATATATTAGGTCTTATAGAGATAAATACATATAGATGTCTTAATATGTATGTATATATATGTATGGTATGTCACAAAAGTGAGTATACCCCTCACATGTTTGTAAATATTTAATTATATTGTTTCATGTGAAAACACTGAAGAAATGACACTTTGCTATAATGTAAAGTAGTGTACAACCTGTATAACAGTGTAAATTTGCTGCCCCCTCAAAATAACTCAAAACATAGCCATTAATGTCTAAACAGTTGGCAATAAAAGTGAGTACACCCCTAAGTGGAAATGTCCAAATTGAGACCAAAGTGTCATTATTGGGCCCAAAATGTCAATATAGTGTGTGACCACTATTATTTTCCAGCACTGCCTTAACCCTCTTGGGCATGGCATTCACCAGAGCTTCACAGGTTGCCACTTGAGTCCGCTTCCACTCCTCTATGACGACATCACAGAGCTGGTGAATGTTAGAGACCTTGCGCTCCCCCACCTTCCATCTGTGGATGCCCCACAGATGCTCAAGGGTTTAGGTCTGGAGACATGCTTGGCCAGTCCATCACCTCAAACCTCAGCTTCTTTAGCAAGGCAGTTATCGTCTTGGAGGTGTATTTGGGATTGTCATCATGTTGGAATACTGCCCTGCAGCCCAGTCTCTGAAGGGAGGGGATCATGCTCTGCTTCAGTATGTCACAGTACATGTTGGCATTCATGGTTCCCTCAATGAACTGTAGCTCCCCAGTGCCAGCAGCACTCATGCAGGCCCAGACCATGACACACCCACCACCATGCTTGACTGTAGGCAAGACACACTTGTCTTTGTACTCCTCACCTGGCTTCCGCCACACACGCTTGACACCATCTGAACCAAATAAGTTTATCTTGGTCTCATCGGACCACAGGACATGGTTCCAGTAATCTATGTCCTTAGTCTGCTTGTCTTCAGCAAACTGTTTGCATGCTTTCTTGTGCATCATCTTTAGAAGAGGCTTCCTTCTGGGATGACAGCCATGCAGATCAATTTGATGCAGTGTGTGGCGTATGGTCTTAGCACTGACATTCTGACCCCTCACCTCTTCAACCCCTGCAGCAATGCTGACAGCACTCATATGTCTATTTCCCAAAGACAACCTCTGGATATGATGCTGAGCACGTGCACTTAATTTCTTTGGTCCACCATGGCGAGGCCTGTTCTGAGTGGAACCTGTCCTGTGAAACTGCTGTATGGTCTTGCCACCATGCTGCAGCTCAGTTTCAGAGTCTTGGCAATCTTCTTATAGCCTTGGCCATCTTAATGTAGAGCAACAATTCTTTTTTTCAGATCCTCAGAGAGTTCTTTGCCATGAGGTGCCATGTTGAACTTCCAGTGACCAGTTTGAGAGAGTGTGAGGGCGATAACACCAAATTTAACACACCTTCTCCCCATTCCCACCTGAGACCTTGTAACACTAACGAGTCACATGACACCGGGGAGGGAAAATGGCTTATTGGGCCCAATTTGGACATTTCCTCTTAGGGGAGTACTCACTTTTGTTGCCAACGGTTTAGACATTAATGGCTGTGTTGAGTTATTTTGAGGGGACAGCAAATTTAAACTGTTATACAGGCTGTACACTCACTACTTTACATTGTAGCAAACTAATGTCATTTCTTCAGTGTTGTCACATGAAAAGATATAATAAAATATTTACAAAAATGTGAGGGGTGTACAGGTGGCCCTCGTTTTACAACGGTTCAATTTACACCGTTTCAGAATAACAACCTTTTTTCCCAGTCATGTGACTGCTATTGAAAAGCATTGAGAAGCAGTGCATTTATTAAAATAGCCAGTAGATGGAGCTGTCCGCTTGTGTTGCAGCCAAGCCAAGCAAGCTGAAATTAATCAGTTTAACCAGACCTGAGCTATCGAGCAGATTTCAAACGAACAAGATCTTCCTGTCTATAAATCAGTCCAGATTGGAATGCATAGAAATAACTGTTTGCTGAAAAATGCAAGTGAAGTCTGTGTTGTGTGATTATTTTATTAGGTTTATCATGCTGTTTAGCAAATGTTTTTGTTCATTTAACTTAGTTTAATTTTATATTTTGTGTAGTGTCATTATTTTATTAGGTTTATAATGATGTTTAGCATTTAAAGTCTTCATTTTAAAGCTGTAAAAATAATGTATTAGGTGTTACTTATGACAATTTTGAGATGGGCCTGGAACCTATCTCCCTCACTTCCCATTGACTTACATTATAAACTGGGTTTCAATTTACAACGGTTTCGATTTACAACCATTTCTTCTGGAACCTAACCCCGGCGTAAACTGAGGGCTACCTGTACTCACTTTTGTGAGATACTGTATATATGCATGAGCATATGTATTTGTGTTTTACTGTATATTTACTGAACATATTTAACATTCCAATGTTCACTTACAGGATAATGTCATTTTCATGTTATAGATATGTATTTTACTTAAACAATATCAGATATATATATATAGAAATATATATTTAATAATAAAAAGTACATTATTTTCTATGTGAAGAACATAGGAATGTTTTAATTTTGTGCATCGTGTTTCTTAATTTAGATCTCAACTCAGTCGGGTTAGCGCACATGAAAACTTAATATTCTTAACGCATCTTATTGAAAGATTACATATAAAATATTTTAAAAAATCAATATAAATGATTAAAAATTATTATACATACTGTAAAATATATAGATATATTCTTTGGATTATTTAGAATATTTTACAGTTTATTTAATAATTTTTAATAGTTTATATTAATTTACGTGCGCAAACCCGACCATTTATTATAATAATAGAAACACAATGCTCAAAACGAATACTTTACATTCCTATTTTCTTCACATTGAAAATAATGTATTTTTTTATTATTAATCATATTTATGCAATATTCTAATTTAGTGTTTAAATCTGTATGTAGTGTTAGTATTTCAAATTCTTCACATAGGGGAATATGTTATAAGTATTTATAAATAGATATTAATATATATATATAATATATATATCTAGCGCTCAACTCGTAATCTAGCCCAAAAAGTGGATTTATCGGATTGTGAACTTTAAAATACTGAAATAAACACCTACCCAAGAGAAAGACAAAGCAAGAGCACACTCAGTTTCAGCAGTAAGTATAATGCCTTCCGGTTAAAATAATCTATTGTCTGTATTATAGCAGTACTACTCTAATATATATAAAGTATTTAAAGGGAAATGAAGCCCAAAATGTTTCTTTCATGATTCAGATACATACACTTTCCAATTTACTTATATTATCACATTTGCTTAATTCTTTTGGAATTCTTTGTTGAAGGAGCAACAATGCACTACTGGGAACTAACTGAACACATCTGCTTAGCTAATAACTTGTGCAGCCACCAATCAGCAGCTAGATCCCAGTAGTGCATTGTTGCTCCTGAGCCTACCTAGGTATGATTTTCAACAAAGGATACCAAGAGAATGAAGCAAATTAAATAATAGAAGCCAATTGGAGAATTCTTTAAAACAGAATGTTCCATCTGAATTATCAAAGTTTAATTTTGACTTTTCTAATACTTTAACAATGTGATCTGTGCAATAGCCAGCTACTAAAAATGATGATATATTTTACACAAAAATTGAAAGGTATGCTGCTAGACAACAACATCTAGTCTATAGAGCAAAGGAAGGTGTCCCAACTGCAAAAAAAATAATAATAAATACAGCAAAATTGAAATGTGCAATAACAAGCCATTACATTTTTTAACTAAAGCAAAACTCAAATAACTGCTAGAACAATAAATATAAAATACCAAAGATCAAAGTATTTTACCATGTATTTACTATGTATTCATAAATGGTAAATAGTCGGTTTCTTTTCCAATAAATAACAGTTACCACTCCTCCTTAGTGTACAGAAATTAAAATGTTCATCCAAAAGTTGCTCTTGAGTGTAGTGCTGCTATATCTCTTTCAGGTACTTCCGCTCCTCTTAACTGCCAACATACAAGTAGTAGCCTAAAAACAGAAAGTATTGGGCAGGGGACATTGGACACTGGGCTGCCACTAGATATTTTGGGGCCCCTTACTTAACCATTGATCACCCCCCCCCCCACCTTTGACATGTGCATGTTGTAAAGGTAGTAATACAACAACACAGAAACACACAGGCACACATAAGGAATCACATATAGACACTCTAGCAGACACGCAAAGAAATACACAAACAATCTCAGACACAGACACCTACACAAACACTCAGCACTTGTTTACATTGACCTGACAAGTAATGAGGTAGACTACAGTTTTGTCAAAAAAGGAGATTTACAAGACAAAATATGGAATTCTGATTATCTTTTTGTCAATAAAGATGCCAACTATATGATGACAAAAGCATGCAGTGGCTGAAAGGAAGGGCCCTGAACTGCCTTAACAATAACTTAAAGGTTAAGTGGTGGCTTAATGACTTCCAGAAAGGTCTCATTAGTCTCAAAGTCTGTAGAAAGATATGAATATTCAGTAGTAAGGTCAAAATGTCCTAATAAGGAACAGTGAGTGCAAAGACAAAAAGGGTTTGGTTAACTGCGCTAAGAAACCCTATTAAGCTTATGAAAAAATGTGAGGGACCCCACCCTCTGTGATAATTGAAAGATAAAGAAAAAAACTGGAAAAAATCCAGAAAAAATCTTTCAATCATAAGCGGTACTAAAAGCTTAAAATAGGTGACGTACAATACTTAAACAAATGTGTGTATGTATAATATAATAAAAAATTCACTATGTGAAAAAAAAAATTGTGAAAAAATTGGAATAATAAAATATATGGTCAAATGTGAGGGAGGCCTGTGATGGGTTAAAAATCTAATATTTTGGATTTTAAAAATATATATATTGGGTTTTAAAAATATAAATGGATTGAATAGACAGCCTATAAATGGCTGAGTGAAAACAAACAAAGGGAAAAAATGCAAAATCTACATAAATTTAATACATAACAAATAATTAAAATTGACACAATATGCAATATAGATAACAAAACACTCTACATGCGTTGATCAGGCGCAAATAAAGCGTAGCATACAATGATACAAATGTGAACAGAATATTAGCAACAGTAAGCTAAAATTTTTGTTACAAAATAAAAAATGTAACAATTGAGCAAAGACTGATAATCAGACTGAAGGTACAGATGATTTCCAAACGAGCATGGAGATAAATTCAAACGACAAGCCAGACGATGTGTCAGGAATTGAAGCTGGAATGAAATAAAGAAGCCGGATCACACAGCAGAAAAGATACCAAATAAAGGTTTTCACTTTTACTTACACCAGGTATGGTGAGAAGGTGTCTGAGCGTCCTTTCAGTGGCTAGCGGCTCCCGACAGCATATACTTCCTAACGGCATTACGATTTGGTGATCAGCTAGAACGGGATATTCGTCCGTATCACTCTTTAGCCAAAGGGTAACTGAAGACAGAGACTACGGAAGCATTAGAGAGACAAAAAACTTGGAACACAAGAGCAACGCATTTCAACCCGCAATGGGTCTTTTTTCAAGCTCTAAATGTATAACAACAGTGGCAATTTAAAGGCAGTGCAATAACCTGATTGGCTTAAAATTGAAGGTGTTTCTTTCTAAAAGACGCTGAACATATCAGTAATGTTTCGATCTCAAAAAGTCCTAAGAACCAAATATCATATAATATAGCACAGCGAATCTATAACAACCTGTACATAGTATTATAACATATAATCAATATGTTAGCAATATCTTGATTGCGATATTTTGGTTTCTTAAAGTTGGAAAAATCCAAACCTTATCTCATGCGTGACAGCCAACAAATAGTGCTGAACAAATAACCGCAACAACATATTACAATTTAAAACTAAATAATAAATAAAATAATTAACACTATATAAAATATATAATTAATTATTTAAATTTGTGCAGATCTGCAAATTATGTGTCAGGTATTGAAGCTGGAATGAAATAAAGAAGCCGGATCACACAGCAGAAAAGATACCAAATAAAGTTTTTCACTTTTACTTACACCAGGTATGGTGAGAAGGTGTCTGAGCGTCCTTTCAGTGGCTAGCGGCTCCCGACAGCATATACTTCCTAACGGCATTACGATTTGGTGATCAGCTAGAACGGGATATTCGTCCGTATCACTCTTTAGCCAAAGGGTAACTGAAGACAGAGACTACGGAAGCATTAGAGAGACAAAAAACTTGGAACACAAGAGCAACGCGTTTCAACCCGCAATGGGTCTTTTTCAAGCTCTAAATGTATAACAGCAGTGGCAATTTAAAGGCAGTGCAATAACCTGATTGGCTTAAAATTGAAGGTGTTTCTTTCTAAAAGACGCTGAACATATCAGTAATGTTTCGATCTCAAAAAGTCCTAAGAACCAAATATCATATAATATAGCACAGCGAATCTATAGCAACCTGTACATAGTATTATAACATATAATCAATATGTTAGCAATATCTTGATTGCGATATTTTGGTTTCTTAAAGTTTGAAAAATCCAAACATTATCTCATGCATGACAGCCAACAAATAGTGCTGAACAAATAACCGCAACAACATATTACAATTTAAAACTAAATAATAAATAAAATAATTAACACTATATAAAATATATAATGAATGATTTAAATTTGTGCAGATCTGCAAATTACCTATAGTTTATTTTCAAAAAAAGAAAAAAGAAAGCGGGAAGAAATCATAAAGGACATAGAGAAAAAAGGTACATAATGAATTATATATATGCAAAATTCATTATAAAAATCTAAGTGAAAGTAAAAATATAAAAATATGAATAAAAATATATATTTAATAAAACCTGTTTCTTCTCAAGAAACTTTTTTAAGGGAACGATGTATTTAACTGGTTCATTATTTATAGATAAAACACATGATTATTATTATATGTATCCTAAAAAAGTAATGAATATAATTCATAAAAACATATTTTATTTTATTGTCTAAGAATATATCACAA
The DNA here is from genome assembly GCF_027579735.1 of Bombina bombina. Taxonomy (NCBI): domain Eukaryota; kingdom Metazoa; phylum Chordata; class Amphibia; order Anura; family Bombinatoridae; genus Bombina; species Bombina bombina. The sequence continues at coordinate 509,676,203 of NC_069502.1, forward strand.
TAAAAGGTGTTTGATATAAAAAATGACAGAAATCATAAAATAGCCAATCAAAATTAATATTATATGCATAAATTATATTTTTAAGAATACTTTCTCTATATATAACAATACCTATCAATATTAATTTTAATCTGTTATTGTAAAAATATTTTAAAATTCTTTTAAAAGTCTTTTTTAATATAAGAGAAATTAATCATTTAAATAACATCCAAAGTCAAATTCCAGATTAAGACCCTTAGGTTGTAAAGTTTTTAATTCAAAAATCCATTTACTCTCCCTTTTTAATAGATCATTTTGTATATTACCCCCTCTCCAGTTCTTTTTAACTTTTTGAATACCCATAAATGAAAAGTGATTGAGGTTCCCCTTATTACATATTCCAAATGTTTTGGGATTGGCAGATCTTTATTTCTTTTATGATTAAAATTTTCTCTGGACCAAATATGCTCTCTGATGCGGGTGCGTAGGGGCCTAGTGGTTTCACCTACATATTGTAGACCACATTTGCATTGATTAATGTAAATTACATAACTATATGAGCACCGAATTACCTCATTGATTTTTTATATCTTACCAGTGGTATTAGACTTAATATCTTTACTTTTGCTAGAATGTTCACAGGATTTGCAAGTTAGGCAAGGGCAAAAGCCTTGTAAACTATTACCTTCAATATCTATCTGGTTGCAGGAACTCTTTTTAATCTTATTTTTATTTTCGGTAGGTGCTAAAATAGTCTTTAGATTTGGTGCCTTTTTGTAAATTATTTGTGGTTTTGATGGTAAGAGAGGGCCCAAAAGTTCATCATTCCTTAAAGGGACATAATACTCATATGCTAAATCACTTGAAACTGATGCAGTATAACTGTAAAAAGCTGACAGGAAAATATCACCTGAGCATCTCTATGTAAAAAAGGAAGATATTTTACCTCACAATCTCCTCAGCTCAGCAGAGTAAGTTCTGTCTAAAATGTTATACTTCACCTGCTCCCAGCTGCAGGTAAAAAAAAAAAAGAAAATGAAGAAATGAACAGCAGCCAGTCAGCATCAGCAGTGCTGAGATCATGAACTCTTACTGTGATCTCATGAGATTTGACTTAACTCTCATGAGATTTCATAGTAAGCTTCCTTTACCTGATTGGTGAAATAATATGAGAGTTCACGAGGCTCATCCTTTCAGAAGTCCTAGGACAGACACACTAAAATGCTGCTTAGAAATCCTTTACAATGGGAGGTGGCTACTGAGGAACTTTTGAGGTAAAATATCTTTCTTTTTTACATAGAGATGTTCAGGAGATATTTTCTAGTCAGCTTTTTACAGCTATGCTGAATCACTTTCAAGTGTTTAAACATTTGGGTATTATGGCCCTTTAATAGATTCCAATGCTTATTTTAAACATTTTCTAATAAAAACTTGTTTTGGCTATAATTTGTAATAAATGGAATAAAAATATTATCTTTTTTGTTTGCATTTTCAGCATAATTTTTTCTTTTTTTCTCCTTTGAAATTAGTAAAGATGTTCTGTCCACTAATCTAACCTCTTCCAGTGTTTTCTCAATGTGAGACATATTATAACCCTTATTTTCACATTTTTGTTTCAATATTTGTGTTTCTTTAATGTCAGTACAATCTTTTCAGATGCATAAAAACTGTCCTTTAGGGATATTGTCTATCCACTTTCTGTGATGACAACTTGTATAGTGTATGTAACTATTTGCGTCAACTTGTGTGAAAAAGGTTCTGGCAGATAATTTACTCTCTTTAACCAAAATTTCAAGATCTAGAAAATTAATGGTCGATCTATTCTTCACACTGGTAAATTTCAGATTAACCTGATTATTATTCATTTCTGTTAAAAACTGATCAAATGATGAATCGCTACCCTGCCAAATGATAAAAATGTCATCTATGTAGCATTTGTAGGACACCAGGCTTGCTCCAAGAGGGTTATTTGATAAAAAATGATGCTCCCAATAACCCATAAATAAATTAGCATAACTTGGAGCAAACCTGGTGCCCATAGCCGTACCTCTTTCCTGATTGAAAAATTTACCATTATAAAAAAAGAAATTATGAGTTAAAATAAAATTAATCGCTTCTAAAATAAAACATGTCTGTTCATATTTTAATAATATATCCTGTTCTAGAAAAAAATTGACAGCCTTCAAACCATCATTATGGTCAATGCAAGTGTAAAGTGATGTGACATCACAGGAGGCCAGCAGATAATCCTCCTGCCATGTCACATCATTAATTAAATTTAAAACATCTGTGGAATCCTTTAGGAAAGACGGAAGCTGTTTCACAAACCTCTGTAAATATAAATCCAAATACTCAGACAGATTTGTGGTAAGAGAGCCCACCCCAGAAATGATGGCCCTACCTGGGGGATTGGTCAAATCCTTATGGATTTTTGGCAAACAATAAAGTAATGAAATCCTAGGATACTTGGGTAGAAGGTATTCTCGTTCTTTCTGATTTAGAATTCCCTCCCCTTTGGCTTTATCTAAAAGTCGTGTCAGAGCAATTTTATATATGGCAGTCGGATCATTAGCTAATTTTTTATAAGTATATTGATCTTTAATAATGTCATCACATATTAATGTGTAATTGGCACTGTCCATAATCACATCTTTTTTTAGAAAATAAACTATAGGTAATTTGCAGATCTGCACAAATTTAAATCATTCATTATATATTTTATATAGTGTTAATTATTTTATTTATTATTTAGTTTTAAATTGTAATATGTTGTTGCGGTTATTTGTTCAGCACTATTTGTTGGCTGTCACGCATGAGATAAGGTTTGGATTTTTCCAACTTTAAGAAACCAAAATATCGCAATCAAGATATTGCTAACATATTGATTATATGTTGTAATACTATGTACAGGTTGTTATAGATTCGCTGTGCTATATTATATGATATTTAGTTCTTAGGACTTTTTGAGATCGAAACATTACTGATATGTTCAGCGTCTTTTAGAAAGAAACACCTTCAATTTTAAGCCAATCAGGTTATCGCACTGCCTTTAAATTGCCACTGTTGTTATACATTTAGAGCTTGAAAAAGACCCATTGCGGGTTGAAAAACATTGCTCTTGTGTTCCAAGTTTTTTGTCTCTCTAAGGCTTCCATAGTCTCTGTCTTCAGTTACCCTTTGGCTAAAGAGTGATTCGGACAAATATCCCGTTCTAGCTGATCACCAAATCGTATTGCCGTTAGGAAGTATATGCTGTCGGGAGCCGCTAGCCACTGAAAGGACGCTCAGACACCTTCTCACCATACCTGGTGTAAGTAAAAGTGAAAACCTTTATTTGGTATCTTTTCTGCTGTGTGATCCGGCTTCATTATTTCATTCCAGCTTCAATTCCTGACACATCGTCTGGCTTGTCGTTTGAATTTATCTCCATACTCATTTGGAAATCATCTGTATCTTCAGTCTGATTATCAGTCTTCGCTCAATTGTTACATTATTATTTTGTAACAAAAATTTTAGCTTACTGTTGCTAATATTCTGTTCACATTTGTATCATTGTATGCTACGCTTTATTTGCGCCTGATCAACGCATGTAGAGTGTTTTGTTATCTATATTGCATATTGTGTCAATTTTAATTATTTGTTATGTATTAAATTTGTGTAGATTTTGCATTTTATCCTTTTGTTTGTTTTCACTCAGCCGTTTATAGGCTGTCTATTCAATCCATTTATATTTTTAAAATCCAATATATATATTTTTAAAATCCAAAATATTAGATTTTTAACCCATCACAGGCCTCCCTCACATTTGACCATATATTTCATTATTCCAATTTTTTCACAATTTTTTTTTTTCACATAGTGAATTTTTTATTATATTATACATACACACATTTGTTTAAGTATTGTACGTCACCTATTTTAAGCTTTTAGTAGCGCTTATGATTTAAAGATTTTTTCTGGATTTTTTCCAATTTTTTTCTTTATCTTCCTAATAAGGAACAGACAATGGACACACACAGACAAACTCAAACTTGCACATACACCCAAGGAAACACACACAGAGACAGCCTCAGAAAACACACAAAGACATACACACTCACAGACACCCACAGAAAACACACAAAGACATACACACACACAGAGTCATACATACACACACACCCTCACAGAGACATCCACAGGAAATGCACAAAGGCAGACACACAAACCCTCACAAAGAGATCCACAGAAAAAAAATGAATACACACGCATAGAGACACTAGACAGACACCCACAGAAACACTCACAGGAGGTACAATTTCTGCACATTGCCATTCCCTAAATCAACAGTGTGTGACATACATGATAAACAGGAATTAAGAGATCACTTTTTAAATAATCATATTTGTAAATGTGCAAGCAAAAATACTTCTGAGAATTCAAAATTGTACATCTGTCAGAATGGGTAGATGAAGAAAAGTAATTTTGAAAGGTTGATATATGTTTGGGTCCCCCCCCCCATTTTCCCCAACCAAGAGCACCACTTCAAACCTGATGTAAAAATGTTCCCATCTGTCAACTGTACTTATGAATTTTGAAAATGCTGTACTCTATATGGTCTTGGTGGAACCATAAGCTGTGGCACTAGGTCTCATACCATTAAATATGGTTAAATGCAGGGTTTAGGTTTGTTTGTATGTATTTCAAAATTAAGTCAGCTGTAGTATAAACTGAACAGTGTAAAAGGGATACTGAACCCAAATTTGTATTTCATGATTCAGATAGAGTATGACATTTTAAGCAACTTTCTAATTTACTCCTATTATCAAATTTTCTTTATTCCCTTGCTATCTTTATTTTAAAAGCAGGAATGTAAATCTTAGCAGCCAGCCCATTTTAGGTTGAGAACCATGGATAGCGCTTGCCTATTGGAGGCTTACATCTACCCACCAATAAGCAAGCATAACCCCGGTTCTCAACCAAAAATGGGCCGGCTCCTATGCATCACATTCCTGCTTTTTAAATAAAGATAGCAAGAGAACGAAAAAAATTGATAATAGGAGTAAATTAGAAAGTTGCTTAAAATTGCATGCTCTATCTGAATCATGAAAGAAAAAAAATTGAGTTTAGTGTCCCTTTAAGTTAACCTGTCTCATTTCAAGCACTGAGCAATCTTAGCCTGAGAGTATAACATTTTATGCAGATGTAAAAATCTTAGATAAAATGCTTCCTGGCATCTGAAAAGTCCTTGCATAAAGGGGCAGTAAATACTATAAATATAGTAAATACTTTGTAAAATACTTTGATCTTTGGTATTTTATATTTATTGTTCTTGCAGTTATTTGAGTTCTGCTTTGGTAATATTTTTTAATGGCTGGTCATTTCAATTTTTTTTTTTATATATTATTATGTTTTGCATTTTTTACACCTTCCTTTGCACTATAGACTTGATGTTGTTGTCTAGCAGCATACCTTTCAATTTCTATGGTATTGTCAAATAATCATAAATACACTACTGCATATTGCTAAAAAAATAATTTTATGGATCCCTGGCCCCAACACACAACTACAACCAAAAAGAGAGAAAAATGGGGCTACTAGCACTCATCCTACCTACATAAAGTGTAAAATTACAATTTTATTATAATCATATTAAAAGTAGTCAGAGTCATCTCTGTACTGACATCAAACACACCAACAAACAAACTCTTTACCCATAAAATATGTGCACCACTCCTCTGTTTCCTGGCCGATAACAGGAAGCATCGGCTTCAGGTGACAGGAGTGGTAACACGGTACAAACAACAGCTAGGTATAACAAACGCGTTTCAGCCGTAATTCGGCCTTTATCAATGTTATCTGTTGAATCATTTCATTTTTACTGTAACAATTCAACAGATAACATTGATAAAGGAAACAGGGGAGTGGTGCACGTATTTTATGGGTGAAGGGTTTGTTTGTGTGTTTGATGTCAGTACAGAGAGGACTGACTACTTTTAATATGATTATAATAAAATTGTAATTTTACACTTTATTTAGGTAGGATGAGTGCTAGTAGTCCCATTTTTCTCTCTTTTTGGTTGTAATTGATTCAGTATTATTGGGGAAGCACCAGGACTTGCGAGTCCTTTACCTACCTTTTTACACTATCCGTAGTGCCAGTAATTATTTTTCTCCTATAATACCCAACACACAACTACCACACTGAAGTTACAATCTGAAATTGCACAAATAAATAAATAACGTTTACTAAGGCCTAGATTTGGAGTTTGGCGGTAGATGGGTTGTTAACGCTACGCAGGCTTTTTTCTGGCCGCACCATAAATTTAACTCTGGTATCGAGAGTCCAAAAAAATGCTGCGTTAGGCTCCAAAAAAGGAGCGTAGAGCATTTTTACCGCAAATGCAACTCTCGATACCAGAGTTGCTTACGGACGCGGCCAGCCTCAAAAACGTGCTCGTGCACGATTCTCCCATAGGAAACAATGGGGCTGTTTGAGCTGAAAAAAAAACACCTGCAAAAAAGCAGCGTTCAGCTCCTAACGCAGCCCCATTGTTTTCCTATGGGGAAACACTTCCTACGTCTGCACCTAACACTCTAACATGTACCCCGAGTCTAAACACCCCTACCCTTACACTTATTAACCCCTAATCTGCCGCCCCGCTATCGCTGACCCCTGCATTATATTATTAACCCCTAATCTTCCGCTCCGTAAACCGCCGCAACTTACATTATCCCTATGTACCCCTAATCTGCTGCCCCTAACACCGCCGACCCCTGTATTATATTTATTAACCCCTAATCTGCCCCCCACAACGTCGCCTCCACCTGCCTACACTTATTAACCCCTAATCTGCCGAGCGGACCTGAGCGCTACTATAATAAAGTTATTAACTCCTAATCCGCCTCACTAACCCTATCATAAATAGTATTAACCCCTAATCTGCCCTCCCTAACATCGCCGACACCTAACTTCAATTATTAACCCCTAATCTGACGACCGGAGCTCACCGCTACTATAATAAATGGATTAACCCCTAAAGCTAAGTCTAACCCTAACACTAACACCCCCCTAAGTTAAATATAATTTAAATCTAACGAAATTAATTAACTCTTATTAAATAAATTATTCCTATTTAAAGCTAAATACTTACCTGTAAAATAAATCCTAATATAGCTATAATATAAATTATAATTACATTGTAGCTATTTTAGGATTAATATTTATTTTACAGGCAACTTTGTAATTATTTTAACCAGGTACAATAGCTATTAAATAGTTAAGAACTATTTAATAGTTACCTAGTTAAAATAATAACAAAATTACCTGTAAAATAAATCCTAACCTAAGTTATAATTAAACCTAACACTACCCTATCAATAAATTAATTAAATAAAATACCTACAATTACCTACAATAAAACCTAACACTACACTATCAATAAATAAATTAAATACAATTCCTACAAATAACTACAATTACATAAACTAACTAAAGTACAAAAAATAAAAAAGAACTAAGTTACAAAAAATAGAAAAATATTTACAAACATAAGAAAAATATTACAACAATTTTAAACTAATTACACCTACTCTAAGCCCCCTAATAAAATAACAAAGACCCCCAAAATAAAAAAATGCCCTACACTATTCTAAATTAATAGAGTTAAAAGCTCTTTTACCTTACCAGCCCTGAACAGGGCCCTTTGCGGGGCATGCCCCAAGAAAATCAGCTCTTTTGCCTGTAAAAAAAAACATACAATACCCCCCCCCCCAACATTACAACCCACCACCCACATACCCCTAATCTAACCCAAACCCCCTTAAACAAACCTAACACTAAGCCCCTGAAGATCTTCCTACCTTGTCTTCACCTCAACAGGTATCACCGATCCGTCCTGGCATCCGGTGCTGAAGAGGTCCAGAAGAGGCTCCAAAGTCTTCCTCCTATCCGGCAAGAAGAGGACATCCGGACCGGCAAACATCTTCATCCAAGCGGCATCTTCGATCTTCTTCCATCCGGTGCGGAGCGGGTCCATGTTGAAGCAGCCGACGCGGATCCATCCTCTTCTTTCTGCGTCTCCCAATCAGATTGAGCTTGCATTCTATTGGCTGATCGGAACAGCCAATAGAATGCGAGCTCAATCTGATTGGCTGATTGGATCAGCCAATCGGATTGAACTTGATTCTGATTGGCTGATTCCATCAGCCAATCAGAATATTCCTACCTTAATTCCGATTGGCTGATAGAATCCTATCAGCCAATCGGAATTCGAGGGACGCCATCTTGGATGACGTCCCTTAAAGGAACCGTCATTCGTCGGGAGACGCAGAAAGAAGAGGATGGATCCGCGTCGGCTGCTTCAACATGGACCCGCTCCGCACCGGATGGAAGAAGATCGAAGATGCCGCTTGGATGAAGATGTTTGCCGGTCCGGATGTCCTCTTCTTGCCGGATAGGAGGAAGACTTTGGAGCCTCTTCTGGACCTCTTCAGCACCGGATGCCAGGACGGATCGGTGATACCCGTTGAGGTGAAGACAAGGTAGGAAGATCTTCAGGGGCTTAGTGTTAGGTTTATTTAAGGGGGGTTTGGATTAGATTAGGGGTATGTGGGTGGTGGGTTGTAATGTTGGGGGGGGGGTATTGTATGTTTTTTTTTACAGGCAAAAGAGCTGATTTTCTTGGGGCATGCCCCGCAAAGGGCCCTGTTCAGGGCTGGTAAGGTAAAAGAGCTTTTAACTCTATTAATTTAGAATAGTGTAGGGCATTTTTTTATTTTGGGGGTCTTTGTTATTTTATTAGGGGGCTTAGAGTAGGTGTAATTAGTTTAAAATTGTTGTAATATTTTTCTTATGTTTGTAAATATTTTTTTAGTTTTTGTAACTTAGTTCTTTTTTATTTTTTGTACTTTAGTTAGTTTATGTAATTGTAGTTATTTGTAGGAATTGTATTTAATTTATGTATTGATAGTGTAGTGTTAGGTTTTATTGTAGGTAATTGTAGGTATTTTATTTAATTAATTTATTGATAGGGTAGTGTTAGGTTTAATTATAACTTAGGTTAGGATTTATTTTACAGGTAATTTTGTTATTATTTTAACTAGGTAACTATTAAATAGTTCTTAACTATTTAATAGCTATTGTACCTGGTTAAAATAATTACAAAATTGCCTGTAAAATAAATATTAATCCTAAAATAGCTACAATGTAATTATAATTTATATTGTAGCTATATTAGGATGTATTTTACAGGTAAGTATTTAGCTTTAAATAGGAATAATTTATTTAATAAGAGTTAATTAATTTCGTTAGATTTAAATTATATTTAACTTAGGGGGGTGTTAGGGTTAGACTTAGCTTTAGGGGTTAATCCATTTATTATAGTAGCGGTGAGCTCCGGTCGTCAGATTAGGGGTTAATAATTGAAGTTAGGTGTCAGCGATGTTAGGGAGGGCAGATTAGGGGTTAATACTATTTATGATAGGGTTAGTGAGGCGGATTAGGGGTTAATAACTTTATTATAGTAGCGGTGCGGTCCGCTCGGCAGATTAGGGGTTAATAAGTGTAGGCAGGTGTCGGCGACGTTGAGGGGGGCAGATTAGGGGTTAATAAATATAATATAGGGGTCGGCGGTGTTAGGGGCAGCAGATTAGGGGTACATAAGGATAACGTAGGTGGCGGCGCTTTGCGGTCGGCAGATTAGGGGTTAATTATTGTAAGTAGCTGGAGGCGACGTTGTGGGGGGCAGGTTAGGGGTTAATAAATATAATACAGGGGTCGGCGGTGTTAGGGGCAGCAGATTAGGGGTACATAAGTATAACGTAGGTGGCGGTCGGCAGATTAGGGGTTAAAAAAATTTAATCGAGTTGCGGCGATGTGGGGGGACCTCAGTTTAGGGGTACATAGGTAGTTTATGGGTGTTAGTGTACTTTAGGGTACAGTAGTTAAGAGCTTTATGAACCGGCGTTAGCCCAGAAAGCTCTTAACTCCTGCTTTTTTTCTGCGGCTGGAGTTTTGTCGTTAGATGTCTAACGCTCACTTCAGAAACGACTCTAAATACCGGAGTTAGGAAGATCCCATTGAAAAGATAGGATACGCAATTGACGTAAGGGGATCTGCGGTATGGAAAAGTCGCGGCTGAAAAGTGAGCGTTAGACCCTATTTTGAGTGACTCCAAATACCGGCGGTAGCCTAAAACCAGCGTTAGGAGCCTCTAGCGCTGGTTTTCACGGCTACCGCCAAACTCTAAATCTAGGCCTAAGTAAGTCCTACCTACTCTGCAAATTAAAGTGATCTGCCGACTCAGACACACACTGTACAAGCTGAAGTGCCAAGTCTGTCTTACACTATGCATAATGGTTTAGTGCAGACTCAGAAATGCTCTAAAAATGCTAATGCTTTACTCATTGTAATGACATTTCCCATGCTCAATAGCACTCTGGTGTAGCACCCTCTGTTGGCTGCCAAAATGTAACTGGGCCCCTGACAGGAGTCACCCTATTCACCCGCTGATGGCGGCTCTGATTGGACATATAAATGTTCACACACCCTGTATATCTCTGCAAACAAATGAGCTGATTAACCAAACAATATAAGCTCCTTCCCTTTACTCAGTTTCCTGTGCCATAGTTTTAGTGGTAAACGAATGAAAAAAAACAAGCAACCACTAGCCTCCTGCACCGCACTTTACAGTAGAAACTATGCAATCCAGTAGTTAGTGTTGTCCTGAAATCTGCCACACCCTAATTCTTCCATCAGTCTGCCAGATAGTGAAAGGTGAAAAAATCACTCCAGAGAATGTTTCCACTGCTACAGTCGAGCAGTGGTGTTGTTGCACTTAGGCACTTCCACTTTCCAGAAATTGCACTTACAGTTGACCGAGGCAGATCTAGTAGGGCATAAATATCACAAACTAACTTGTAGCAAAGGTGGAAGCTTGTGAAAATGCCATATTTAAAGTTAGTGAGCTATTCAGTACGACCTATTGTACTGTCAATGTTTATCATAGAGATGTCATGGCTATGTGCTGGACTTTAAGTGGCTGAAACACCTGAACTTATAATTAGTAAGTGTGTGTCAAATAATTTTGTAACAATGATTTACTGATCTTTATGAAAGTGTCCTTTTAATAGGCATTTAATGTAAGAAATAGATCTTTTCAGAGACAAATCAGTGCTATCAAGAACAAGGTTTAACGGCTTGTTAATCAGAGGGATTGGACTACTTGTATTACAAAATGGGCAGTGTTCAATGAATACGAAAAATAATTTTCATCTGTGATTAGTGGAAAATTGGAATCTAGGCATAGGCTTTTGTGCTCTTTAAAAATTGATAAGAACTATTCCGGATAACATTAGTTTGCTGCAATTGGTACTTCTTATACTCTTGTTTAAAATATACTTACATTCATTTTTATTATGCTGAATGAAAGCCAGCAAGATTATTAACGTACTTATGGAGTCTGACAAGGCTCAGTGTAATTTTTTCAAGACACATACGATATTAACTGAGTGCTCCAGTAAGGTTATTATTCTAGTCCTCAGTGTATTTCATGGAGTATAAATGTAACATTTACACAATCTCTGACTTAAACATAAAGCTGCAATATAATGTAATTAGGAATTTTCTGTGTTTGCATGTATTGTGGACTTTTAAATTGACAGAGCTTGATGTAGAAAGTTAAATCTTGAAATTCAGTATCTCATTTGATTTCTATGTCATATCAATATTAAATGAATATAAAAAACAGTACATTTAATTTGTATGTTTTGTGTAGCTCCAAGGGACCTTGAAATATTTAAAAGGACATGAAACCAAAATGTTTTCTTTCTTTATTCAGATAGAACATGTGATTTTAAATAATTGTCCAATTTACTTCTATTATCCAATTTGTTTTGTTCTCTTGGTATCTTTTGCTGAAGAGGATACATAGGTAGGTAGGAGCTGCTGATTGTTGGCTGCATATACTGTATATGCCTAATGTTATTGGCTCACCCAATGTGTTAACTAGCTCCCAGTATTGTAATGCTGCTTCTTCTACAAAGAATACCAAGAAAATAAAGCAAATTAGTTAATATAAGTAAATTGAAATGATGTTTAAAATGGTATTCTCTTTCTGAATCATGAAAGAAAAACGTTGTGTTTCATGTCCCTTTAATCTAGCGCAATTGCAATGTTATAAATCACCTATTTTTAGTGAGCATGCTTGAACTACAATTAACTCTGCTAATTAAACTATTATTTAGAAAATCATCTTATAGAAAAGTAAGTTTTACAGTGTTATTTTGCTCCAAAGAATGTCAAATGATCTCTGCTTATGTTTTTATATCTCCTTCTTACAGACATTATGCCCTGGGTGTCACAAAAATGAATAATGTATGTTTTAAATTAGTCTTTCCCATACAAAATTAGGAATAAACATAGGTTTGTTTTTCTTTACAGATGTTGTAGTTTATTTTTTAAGTCTTTCCATTTTTACCAAAATGTAGTTAACCAATTTATTTAAAATGCTAAGATGTATTATTTATATAAGATGGCTAAATGTGTGTTGTTATTCTTTTCAGACAACTATTTTTTGGCGTGTTTCCTGAAGAATATTCACTTATAGCCACATTCCGTGTTAGACGTAGCACAAAAAGGGAACGCTGGTACTTGTGGCAAGCATTGACTCAATTTGGGGCACCTCAGGTAACAAACAATTAGTATACATTGTTAAAGGTCCTAATTATTCAGATTTATATTCTCTCTCTTTCTGTGTGTGTGTATACAGGGAGTGCAGAATTATTAGGCAAGTTGTATTTTTGAGGATTAATTTTATTATTGAACAACAACCATGTTCTCAATGAACCCAAAAAACTCATTAATATCAAAGCTGAATAGTTTTGGAAGTAGTTTTTAGTTTGTTTTTAGTTATAGCTATTTTAGGGGGATATCTGTGTGTGCAGGTGACTATTACTGTGCATAATTATTAGGCAACTTAACAAAAAACAAATATATACCCATTTCAATTATTTATTTTTACCAGTGAAACCAATATAACATCTCAACATTTACAAATATACATTTCTGACATTCAAAAACAAAACAAAAACAAATCAGTGACCAATATAGCCACCTTTCTTTGCAAGGACACTCAAAAGCCTGCCATCCATGGATTCTGTCAGTGTTTTGATCTGTTCACCATCAACATTGCGTGCAGCAGCAACCACAGCCTCCCAGACACTGTTCAGAGAGGTGTACTGTTTTCCCTCCTTGTAAATCTCACATTTGATGATGGACCACAGGTTCTCAATGGGGTTCAGATCAGGTGAACAAGGAGGCCATGTCATTAGATTTTCTTCTTTTATACCCTTTCTTGCCAGCCATGCTGTGGAGTACTTGGACGCGTGTGATGGAGCATTGTCCTGCATGAAAATCATGTTTTTCTTGAAGGATGCAGACTTCTTCCTGTACCACTGCTTGAAGAAGGTGTCTTCCAGAAACTGGCAGTAGGACTGGGAGTTGAGCTTGACTCCATCCTCAACCCGAAAAGGCCCCACAAGCTCATCTTTGATGATACCAGCCCAAACCAGTGCTCCACCTCCACCTTGCTGGCATCTGAGTCGGACTGGAGCTCTCTGCCCTTTACCAATCTAGCCACGGGCCATCCATCTGGCCCATCAAGACTCACTCTCATTTCATCAGTCCATAAAACCTTAGAAAAATCAGTCTTGAGATATTTCTTGGCCCAGTCTTGACGTTTCAGCTTGTGTGTCTTGTTCAGTGGTGGTCGTCTTTCAGCCTTTCTTACCTTGGCCATGTCTCTGAGTATTGCACACCTTGTGCTTATGGGCACTCTAGTGATGTTGCAGCTCTGAAATATGGCCAAACTGGTGGCAAGTGGCATCTTGGCAGCTGCACGCTTGACTTTTCTCAGTTCATGGGCAGTTATTTTGCGCCTTGGTTTTTCCACACGCTTCTTGCGACCCTGTTGACTATTTTGAATGAAACGCTTGATTGTTCGATGATCACGCTTCAGAAGCTTTGCAATTTTAAGAGTGCTGCATCCCTCTGCAAGATATCTCACTATTTTTAACTTTTCTGAGCCTGTCAAGTCCTTCTTTTGACCCATTTTGCCAAAGGAAAGGAAGTTGCCTAATAATTATGCACACCTGATATAGGGTGTTGATGTCATTAGACCACACCCCTTCTCATTACAGAGATGCACATCACCTAATATGCTTAATTGGTAGTAGGCTTTCGAGCCTATACAGCTTGGAGTAAGACAACATGCATAAAGAGGATGATGTGGTCAAAATACTCATTTGCCTAATAATTCTGCACTCCCTGTATATATATTACAAGCACACCCCACACATAAGGCCTAAATTTATTAGGCTGCATAAGGGAGCCTGCTGACACATATTTAAGAAGCAAAAACGGATTCTTTTTCTTCTGAGGTGGCGGAGATCAAACACCCTGACACTCACTCATTTGAGGTCATTGACATTCCTTTCTCTAGTGCAGTTGGTTGCTACGGAGCAAGGGGCAGCACTGCACAAGAATGCACTGTATGTATACTGCACAAGAATGTTCTTGTGCAATGCTATATTTCAACGTGCAATGCAACATCCCAATTGGTGATTGCAGGAGGATTGCTTCACTACTTGAGAACTTGTCTGCCTTCAGGGATAGTAAATTTAGTCCTTTCTCTCTCTATCTATTTCTCTCTCTCTCTCACGCACTCTCTCTCTCTCTCTTTCTCCCTCTGTTGCTCTCGCTCTCTCGCCAGTTGAAGCTCTTGCACTGTATGTATACAGGTATTAGACATAGCAATGAACTAACATTCCGATTTGTGAACTGGTTATAGTTGTATATTGCAAACATATTTTCTAAACTATTGTACTAGCCCTTACAGTTTGTTTATGTGGAAGTATCTTACAAATAATATTATATTCTGTTATTACAGGATTCAGTTTTAATTGATGGTGCAAAGAAAGTAATTGAATTTACATCTAAAACGGAAGGAGGACACACCTTGCAATACACTTTTAAAAGTCGGGAGCTTCATCATCTCTTTGATCGTCAGTGGCATAAACTTGGAATCAGTGTACAATCTAAGATCATTTCACTTTATCTAGACTGCAAGTTAATTGAAAGAAAACAGATTAGTATAAAGGGGAACATTGACTTGCAGGGAAGCACAGTCATTACCACACAGGCTGCTGATGGAAAACCAGTTGATGTAAGTTTTTGGAAACATCCAATTATAATTTTTAACTATGTACTAAATATTTTATATGCATATTCTGCATTGTAGACTCGTGTTAAAGAAAAATCTTAATAGAACTTTAGTTAGTTGCATCCACATTGTAGCTATGAAACTGTAAAATCATATCTGTTTAATAAATTAAAACAGAGCAGAGCTTTTAGCATATTTATTACAAAATAATATCCTATATCATAGAGTATGTGTGTTGGAACAAATGCTGAGTGGATTACAGTATTTATTTTCTTGTACATTATTTATTATATATGTTATATTTTATTTAGTGAGTTGAGCAACTTTTATTATATAACATTGTACACAATTATGTTCCTGATTGTTTTTTGTCTTTTGTCTATTTAAAAAAAAAAAATAATAATCACGGATGAACTGCAAAAAGTTGTCTGAAAGGGACAGTCTAGTAAAAAAAAACCTTTCATGATTCAGATAGAGCATGTAATTTTAAACAATTTTCCAATTTACTTTTATCACCAATTTTGCTTTGTTCTCTTGGTATTCTTAGTTGAAAGCTTAACCTAGGAGGTTCATATGCTAATTTCTTAGACCTTGAAGAACGCCTCTTAAGAATGTATTTTAACAGGTTTTTCACCAGTAGAGGGTGTTAGTTCATGTTTTTCATATAGATAACTCTGTGCTTGTGCACGTGAAGTTACCTGGGAGCCATCACTGATTGGCTAAACTGCAAGTCTGTCAAAAGAACAAATAAAGGGTCAGTCTGCAGAGGCTTAGATACAAGATAATCACAGAGGTAAAAAATATATAAATATAACTGTGTTGGTTATGCAAAACTAGGGAATGGGTAAACAAGGGATTATCTATCTTTTAAAACAATAACAATTCTGGTGTAGACTGTCCCTTTAATTGAATTACATTTAAAGGGACATTAAAGGGACAGTCAACACCAGATTTTTTGTTGCTTAAAAAGATAGATAATCCCTTTATTACTCATTCCCCAGTTTTGCATAAAAATTAACCAACAATGTTATAGGAATACACTTTTTACCTCTGTGATTACCTTGTATCTATGCCTCTGGAAACTGCCCCTTATTTCAGTTATTTTGACAGACTGGCATTTTAGCCAATCAGTGCTATCTCCAGGGTAACTTCACGTGCATGAGCTCAATGTTATCTATATGAAACACATGAACTAATGCCCTCTAGTGGTAAAAATGTATTGAGATTAGATGCAGTCTTTAAGGTCTAAGAAATTTGCATATGAACCTCCTAGGCTTAGTTTCCAACTAAGAATACCAAGAGAACAAAGCAAAATTGGTGATAAAAGTAAATTGGAAAGTTGTTTGACATTACATTCCCTATTTAAATTATGAAAGGATTTTTTGGACTTAACTGTCACTTTAAGTACATTGAGGCTGTATTATAAATTTTTTAGTTATATGTTATAAAATGTTTCTGTATTTATTTTGTTTCCTTTCCTGTAACTTAATCCTGCAAATTGGGGGGGGGGGGGGTCCTGTTAAAAGTAGAGGTGCAGACTCCAGACATATAGTGGCAGTTTCCACTAAGAAAGAAATTGCAATATATTTAAATATTTATTTTGTCCCTTTTCCATGTAATTTAACTCTCTAAATTGAGCAGTTTCTATTTCTCAGAACTTGAAATGTACCCTGCTGACTTATCAAGTCTATCCATGCTACATATGAAACTCAAATTATTTCTTTCAGGATTCAGAACATGCAATTTTTCTTCATTCTCTTGGTATCTTTATTTGAACATTTGATAATAGGAGTAAATAATAATGAAAGAAAAAAATGGGTTTCATATCCCTTTAAGCCAAAATTGGCTCCTCCAAATAAGGCAAATGGCCAATAGAGTTTGCCTTTTGAAATATAATTGCAGTAAAAAGAATGTTAAATAATTTATTAATTTGTTTTTAAGACATTAAGACTTGGTTGATGTGTTATTATATAGCAACAAACCTGAAATGTCTTGTAATTACAAAGTGTTTACTGTTCATTTAACACTGCTATATTGCAAAACAGTCTGTGATTTGCACACTCTAGTGACATATAGTGATGTTGCGAACTGTTCGCCGGAGAACAGTTCCCGGCGAACATAGCTTGTTCACGTTCGCCACTGCGGGCGAACATATGCGATGTTCGATCCGCCCCCTATGTGTCATCATTGAGGACACTTTGACCCTGTATCTCACAGCCTTCTGACACATTTGAGCCAATCAGCAGCAGACACTCCCTCATAGACCCTCCCAGCTCCTTGGCAGCAGCCATTTTAGATTAATTACGATGGTGAGAGGAGCTTTAGTGTTGCTGCTGCTGACATTATAGGGAAATAGATAGCTAGGATAGTGTATTTAGTGGCCACTACAGTCCTGAAGGACTCATCTAATCTCTGCTGTAAGGACAGCACCCCAAAAAGCCCTTTTTAGGGCTATAACTTCAGTCTTTTTTTTATTTTTTATTTGTAATTGTATTTGCATTTTCCTGGCTTTCAGCCTGTGTGTAAGGCTCACAGCATATACTGTGATTAGTGCCACCACTGATATCTGCTTAACATTAGTGTAAATTTAACCAACAAAACTTTTAAATCATTTTGCTAGTGTAATCTAATTTCATTTTCTATCAGGCCTGTGTGTCAGGCTCACACAGCATATACTGTGGTTAATTGCTCTGTGCCAGCCACCACTCATATCTGCTTAACATTAGTGTAAATTTAAACAACAAAACTTTTAAATCATTTTGCTAGTGTAATCTAATTTCATTTTCTATCAGGCCTGTGTGTCAGGCTCACACAGCATATACTGTGGTTAATTGCTGTGCCAGCCACCACTCATATCTGCTTAACATTTTGCCATGGATCCCCCTCCGGCATGCCACAGTCCAGGTGTTAGTCCCCTTGAAACAACTTTTCCATCACTATTGTGGCCAGAAAGAGTCCTTGTGGGTTTTAAAGTTCGCCTGCCTATTGAAGTCAATGGCGGTTCGCCCGGGTTCGCCGGTTCGCGAACATTTGCGGAAGTTCGAGTCCGCCGTTCGCGAACCTAAATTTTTAGGTTCGCGACATCACTAATGACATAGTCTAACTGTCCCAAATTGGACTCAACAGAGAAGGAAACCTAAGTTTCAACCTGGTTATGCCAATTGTTTTTATATACTAAAACTTTACACTTATTATATATATATATATATCTTAATTAAATTAGTTAAAAGACAGCCGACAGCGAATTTAACATGGCACCGCTGCTTCATAACTGCCGTTTCTGGCGAGCCTGCAGGCTCGCCAGAAACACGGGCCCTCAAGCTCCGTTCGGAGCTTGATAAATGGGCCCCTATGTCTCAAAATACCTGTGTCTACTTTAGGCATTATAAAATACATTTTATATCCAAGATATTTTATATCTATGACTAATTAGAGAATCATTATGGAAATTCAGTCTACAAAAAAAAAATACAATTTATACAATCTTGGTCCAAATAACTAACCATTTTAGTTGAAAGATTTTGAATATATAATTGAATCTATATTTTAGTCATTGAGAAATCAAAAGATGCATAACCAACCCATGTATCACATGAGTGTATCATACAATTATATAATGAAATACATTAGATTATTTAAATACTTGAAATCTATTTCTCATATTAAAAAAAGTAAAGAAAGCTTAAACTATTGAAAAGACTTTATTATAAAGAACTTTCAGCAAATTATCATGCATCAAACCAGGGAAGATTAAATGCATGCCAACTCTAGGACACCATGCAACATGAGCAGAGACAAACAATAAATGACCGCTTGAAAAGAACAGAAAATATTTTTGTTTATTTATTATAAGTATCAAATATTATATGGTTGCTAGGAAACTAGATCATCAAGTACTGTTCTGTCTACTTTGGATTTATGTTAAAAGCATTTTACACGATTAACGTCTGTTTTTCTTTATTTCACTCAGAATGTGGTTAAAGTACATTAAAATCACATATAGACCAGTTAACATGACTCCTGGTGTTTAATTAATTTTAGGGGAATAGTGCCTTAAAAGATTTTCCTTCACAAAGGATTTCTGAGGACTCATGGTTCTTATTCTATGACTTCCTTGTAGTTACCTTTGTAGTAGAAATCTACTTTCTTGATTCCTCATTCACTATTTGCTGGAACATTGGATGCTTCTAATAACAAATCAGATACTGCAGTTTGAAATCTATAATCTTCCTTTACATAGCGATATATATATCTGTAGAGAATGCACACACAAGTAGTGAAATCATCAGACACACAAGGGAATACAAAAGACATTTGACAACTGAGCATCTTGTACATGAGGACTTTAAAGAATGAGTTAAAGGGACATGAAACCCAAATTTTTTCTTCATGGTTTGAGTAGAGTATACAATTTTAAACAATTTTTCTTTTTACTTTTATTATCAAATTTGCTTCATTCTCTTGGTATTATTTGTTGAAAGAGCAGCAATGCACTACTGGTTGCTAACTAAACACATGGAGTGAGCCAATGACAATCCGTAAATATATGCAGCCACCAAATAGCAGCTAGCACCCAGGTGTTTTGCTGCTTCTGAGCTTACCTAGATAAATCATTCAACAAAGGATAGCAAGAGAAGTAATCAAATTAAATAATAGCAGTAAATTGGAAAGTTGTTTACATTTTGTATGCTCTGTCCCTTTAAAGATTCCATTAAACTATTGGGTTTTTAGGATTCAGCATTAGATTAAATCATGAAGGGTCTAACTTTTAATAATACAGTTAAAGATCTAATGGGACAGTAAACACCTATGCCTAGATTACAAGTCTTGCGTTAGCCTTAAAAAGCAGCGTTGAGAGGTCCCAACGCTGCTTTTTAACGCCCGCTGGTATTACGAGTCTTGAAGGTACAGGTGTACCGCTCACTTTTTTGGCCAGACTTGAAAATACCGCAAATCCACTTACGTCAATTGCGTATCCTATTTTTTCAATGGGATTTGCCTAACGCCGGTATTACGAGTCTTCCAAAAAGTGAGCGGTAGACCCTCTCCTGTCAAGACTGGTACCGCATTTAAAAGTCAGTAGTTAAGAGTTTTATGGGCTAACGCTGTATCATAAAACTCTTAACTAAAGTGCTAAAAAGTACACTAACACCCATAAACTACCTATTAACCCCTAAACTGAGCCCCCCCCCCCCCACATCGCAAACACTAAAATAAAATTTTTAACCCCTAATCTGCTGAACCGGATATCGCCGCCACTATAAAAAATATATTAACCACTCCCGCATCAAAAACACTAGTTAAATTTTATTAACCCCTAATCTGCTGTCCCTAACATTGCCGACACCTACCTACATTTATTAACCCCTAATCTACCGCCCCCAACATTGCCGCAACTATATTAAATGTATTAACCCCTAAATCTAAGTCTAACCCTAACACTAACACCCCCTAACTTAAATATAATTTAAATAAATCAAAATAAAATTACTACAATTAACTAAATAATTCCTATTTAAAACTAAATACTTACCAATAAAATAAACCCTAAGCTAGCTACAATATAAGTAATAGTTACATTGTAGCTATCTTAGGATTTATTTTTATTTTACAGGCAACTTTGTATTTATTTTAACTAGGTACAATAGTTATTAAATAGTTATTAACTATTTAATAGCTACCTAGTTAAAATAAAGTCACATTTACCTGTAAAATAAAACCTAACCTAAGTTACAATTACACCTAACACTACACTATAATTAAATTCCCTAAACTAATAACAATTAAATACAATTAAATACAATTATCTAAAGTACAAAAAAACCCCCACTAAATTACAGAAAATAATAAAATAATTACAAGTTTTTTAAACTAATTACACCTAATCTAAGCCCCCTAATAAAATAAAAAGCCCCCAAAAATAATAAAAAGCCCTACCCTATACTAAATTACAAATAGCCCTTAAAAGGGCCTTTTGTGGGGCATTGCCCCAAAGTAATCAGCTCTTTTACCTGTAGAAAAAAGTACAATACCCCCCCAACATTAAAACCCACACACTCAACCCTACTCTAAAACCCACCCAATACCCCCTTAATAAAACCTAACACTAACCCCTTGAAGATCACCCTACCTTGAGAAGTCTTCACCCAACCGGGCCAAAGTCCTCAACGAAGCCGGGCGAAGTGGTCCTCCCCACGGGCAGAAGTCTTCATCCAAGCCGGGAAGAAGAGGTCCTCCAGACGGGCAGAAGTCTTCATCCAGACGGCATCTTCTATCTTCATCCATCCGGCGCAGAGCAGCTCCATCTTAAAGACATAGAATTCTATCAGCCAATCGGAATTAAGGTAGAAAAAATCTTATTGGCTGATGCAATCAGCCAATAGGATTGAAGTTC
This sequence comes from Bombina bombina, assembly GCF_027579735.1. Lineage (NCBI taxonomy): Eukaryota > Metazoa > Chordata > Amphibia > Anura > Bombinatoridae > Bombina > Bombina bombina. The sequence goes on from NC_069502.1 coordinate 509,697,776, forward strand.
AATCCTTTTTGCTGAACCAATCAGCCAATAGGATTGAGCTGGCATTCTATTGGCTGATTGGATCAGCTAATAGAATGCAAGCTCAATCCTATTGGCTGATTGCATCAGCCAATAGAATTTTTTCTACCTTAATTCCGATTGGCTGATAGAATTCTATCAGCCAATCGGAATTGAAGGAACGCCATCTTGGATGACGTCACTTAAAGGAACCGTCATTTAGTAAGAAGATGTTGAAAGAAGAGGATGCTCCGGCTTTGTATGTCTTGAAGATGGACCCGCTCCACGCCAGATGGATGAAGATAGAAGATGCCGTCTGGATGAAGACTTCTGCCCGCCTGGAGGACCTCTTCTTCCCGGCTTGGATGAAGACTTCTGCCCGTCTGGAGGACCACTTCACCCAGCTTCGATGAGGACTTCGGCCCGGTTGGGTGAAGACTTCTCAAGGTAAGGTGATCTTCAAGGGGTTAGTGTTAGGTTTTATTAAGGGGGTATTGGGTGGGTTTTAAAGTAGGGTTGGGTGTGTGGGTTGTGGGTTTTAATGTTGGGGGGGGTATTGTACTTTTTTTTACAGGTAAAAGAGCTGATTACTTTGGGGCAATGCCCCGCAAAAGGCCCTTTTAAGGGCTATTTGTAATTTAGTATAGGGTAGGGCTTTTTATTATTTTGGGGGGCTTTTTTATTTTATTAGGGGGATTAGATTAGGTGTAAGTAGTTTAAAAAACTTGTAATTATTTTATTATTTTCTGTAATTTAGTGTTTGTATTTTTTCGTACTTTAGATAATTGTATTTAATTGTATTTAGTTTAGGGAATTTATTTATAGTGTAGTGTTAGGTGTAATTGTAACTTAGGTTAGGTTTTATTTTACAGGTATACTATTGTACCTAGTTAAAATAAATACAAAGTTGCCTGTAAAATAAAAATAAAAACCTAAGCTAGCTACAATGTAACTATTAGTTATATTGTAGCTATCTTAGGGTTTATTTTATAGGTAAGTATTTAGTTTTAAATAGGAATAATTTAGTTAATTGTAGTTATTTTATTTAGATTTATCTAAATTATATTTAAGTTAGGGGGTGTTAGGGTTAGACTTAGGTTTAGGGGTTAAGAACTTTAATATAGTGGCAGCGACGTTGGGGGCAACAGATTAGGGGTTAATAAATGTAGGTAGGTTGTGGCGACATTGGGGGCAGCAGAGTAGGGGTTAAAAAATAAAATGTAGGTGTTGGCGATGTTTGGGGCATCAGATTAGGGGTTCATAAGTAACTGTATAATGTAGGTGGCGTCGGTGTCCGGAGCGGCAGATTAGAGGTTAATAATATAATGCAGGTGTCGGCAATGTTGGGGCGGCAGATTAGGGGTTAATAAGTGTAATATTAGGGGTGTTTAGACTCAGGGTTCATGTTAAGGTGTTAGGTGTAGACATAAAAAGTATTTCCCCAGGAATCAATGGGGCTGCGTTAGGAGCTTTATGCTGCTTTTTTGCAGGTGTTAGGTTTTTTTTCAACCGGCTCTCCCCCATTGATTCCTATGGGGAAATTGTGCACAAGCACGTTTTTCCAACTCACCGCTACCGTAAGCAGTGCTGGTATTGAGGTGAGATGTGGAGCAAAATTTTGCTCTCCGCTCACTTTTCTGCGGCTAACGCCGGGTTTCTAAAAACCCGTAATACCAGCGTTGTCTGTAGGTGAGCGGTGAGGGAAAACTGCTCGTTAGCACCGGACCCCTGTTACCGCAAAACTCGTAATCTAGGTGCTTGTAGTTACAAGGCATTTCTGTTGTATTGCTGCAGAATACCATATCAGCCAAAGTACTAAAGGGGTATGAAACTTAAAATTGTTCTTTTGCGATTCAGATAGAGCATGTGATTTAAAACAACTTTCTAATTTACTTCTATTATCAAATTTTCTTTGTTCTTTTGGTATTTTTTGTGGAAAAGCAGGGACTTAGCTTAGGAGTCATCCCATTTCTGGAGCACTATATGGCAGCAGTTTTGCAAGAATGTTATCCATTAGCAAGAGCACTAGACGGCAGCACTATTTCCTGCCACGTAGTGCTCCTGATTCCTACCTAGGTATCTCTTCAACAAAGAATATCATGAGAATAAAGCAAATTTGATAATAGAAGTAAATTGGAAACTGATTTTTTTTTTGTTTTATGCTCGGTCTGAATCACAAAAGAAAATGTTTGGGTTTCATATCTCTCTCTTCATTGCACAAAACAAAACTTTATATATGTGGCGGGTAAAGTCAGATATCGGGTAATCCTAGGATTACCCGGGTAAAACTGACATTACCCAGTGGCTGTGGGTAAAGCTCGATGTAAGATCATACATTGGGCTTTACCCGGGTAATCCTAGGATTACCCAAATGTTTATGGATAAAGCTAATCATAGAACTATTTTCGTCCTTTGAAGACAATAGTTCTTGCAAATCACTGCATTAAACATATATATAATATGCTGTAATTCCCCATCTTCACTATCTTTTTTTGCCTCCGCCTGGGGTGTTCAATGGGACAAAGCCCCCCCTGTAAACCCCATTCCTCAAAGTTCACTTGGGGTGGATGCCAGAGGATCGGCAGAGCGCCCCCTTCAACCCCCCAGGCAGAAGCAAAAAAAAAAAAATAGTGTACATGGGCTTTATCCAGAAGTCTCTGGGGTAATGTCAGTTTTACCCAGGTAATCCTAGGAATACCCAGATATCTGACTTTACCTGTAACATATATACAAATTCACAATGTGTTTACTGACCCTTAAAGGGACAGTCTAGTCAAAATTAAACTTTCATGATTCAGATAGGGCATGCAATTTTAAACAACTTTCCAATTTACTTCTATTATCTAATTTGCTCAATTCTTTAGATATCCTTTGTTGAAGAAATAGCAATGCACATGTGTGAGCCAATCACACAAGGCCTCTATGTGCAGCAACCAATCAGCAGCTACTGAGCATATCTAGATATGCTTTTCAGCAAGTGATATCAAGAGAATCAATCAAATTAGATAATAGAAGTAAATTAGAAAGTTGTTTAAAATGGCATGCTCTTTCTAAATCATGAAAGAAAAAAATTGGGTTTCATGTCCCTTTAATGATATTTAAGGCAACAAAGATTCCAAAGTTCCAAGTGCATAAAATATTTCTTTTACAAGAGCATAGAGTGAAGGATAGTGAAGAGATTTGAAACTCTAATGTGTGTAGTATTGGGGCTCTGCATAATCCATTATTAATTTTAAGATGGGTCCATAGGACTTTTAACAGCTCTAAAGTTCCAAACTAGTAAAATACTCTTTTAGGAGCCTTATTTTTTGAAGTGATGATCATTAATTTAATATGACTAAATAAAGTATGGTTGTAGTTTTGGGTTTTCATCTGGTCCTTGGCCTAAAGTCAAAATGGGACAGATAAAAGTAAATCTTTTTTGGCAACTGCACCATAGAAAAAAAATCAATATACAGAAAAAAAGAATCGAGAAGTGCCTTTGTGCATTAAAAAAAGATACAAACAACCTTAGTAAGCAAAATATGTAGTCGTATAAATCATACTGCTATAAAAAGTCCTGTGGAATTCAACCCTACCAGCGTTCCTCAAGCAGCTTGCAAAAACTGTGCTTGTGAGCATTTGTGTCCAAGCTTGTTCATGCATATGCATATGCTTGTGCAACTGCACGCTTACAAATATTTTAATTTAACATTATCTGAGAGGGGCATAACTTGACCCCAGTCTGTGGCAGGGTTCCCACCTGCATTTCATCTGCACCAATCCAATTTTGAAATGTTTAATCTTCTTGTTTAAAAAACATAACTTATGTAAGAACTTACCTGATAAATGTATTTCTTTCATATTGGCAAGAGTCCATGAGCTAGTGACATATGGGATATATAATCCTACCAGGAGGGGCAAAGTTTCCCAAACCTCAAAATGCCTATAAATACACCCCTCACCACACCAACAATTCAGTTTAACGAATAGCCAAGTAGTGGGGTGATAGAAAAAAAGAATTAAAAAGCATCAAAACAGGAACTGGAATATAATTGTGCTTTATACAAAAAAACATAACCACCATAAAAAGGGTGGGTATCATGGACTCTTGCCAATATGAAAGAAATTAATTTATCTGGTAAGTTCTTACATAAATTGTTTTCTTTCATGTCATTGGCAAGAGTCCACGAGCTAGTGATGTATGGGATAGTAATACCCAAGATGTGGTAATCCACAGAAGAGTCACTAGAGAGGGAAAGATAAAAATAAAAACAGCCATTTTCCGCTGAAATAATTAAATCCACATCCAAAAAATAAGTTTTTCACATAAGCAGAGGAATCAAACTGAAACAGCTGCCTGAAGAACTTTTCTACCAAAAACTGCTTCCGAAGAGGCAAATACAACAAAGCGGTAGAATTTAGTAAATGTATGCAAAGAAGACCAAGTTGCTGCTTTGCAAATCTGATCAACTGAAGCTTCATTCTTAAAAGCCCATGAAGTGGAAACTGATCTAGTAGAATGAGCTGTGATTCTCTGAGGCAGGGCCTGACCCGACTCCAAATAAGCCTGATGAATCAAAAGCTTTAACCAGGATGTCAAGGAAATGGCACAAGCTTTCTGACCTTTCCTAGGACCAGAAAACGAAATAGACAACAAATAGACTAGAAGTCTTCCTGAAATCTTTAGTAGCTTCAACATAATATTTCAAAGCTCTTACAACATCCAGAGAATGTAAGGACCTTTCCAAAGAATTCTTAGGATTAGGACACAAAGAGGGGACAATAATTTCCCTATTAATGTTGTTAGAATTCACAACTTTAGGTAAAAACTTAAATGAAGTCTGCAAAACTGTCTTATCCTGATGGAAAATCAGAAAAGGAGACTCCCAAGAAAGACCAGATAACTCAGAAACTCTTCTAGCAGAAGAGATAGCCAAAAGGAACAACACTTTCCAAGAAAGTAGTTTAATATCCAAAGAATGCATAGGCGCGAAAAGAAGGAGCCTGTAAAACCTTCAAAACCAAATTAAGACTCCAAGGAGGAGAGATTGATTTAATGACAGGCGTGATACGGACCAAAGCCTGCACAAAACAGTGAATATCAGGAAGTTTAGCAATCTTTCTGTGAAATTAAACAGAGCAGAGATTTATCCCTTCATGGAACTTGCAGACAAACCTTTATCCAAACCATCCTGAACTGATCCTGAAACTGTAAAATTCTAGGAATTCTAAAAGAATACCAGGAGAATTTATGAGAACACCATGAAATATAAGTCTTCCAAACTCGATAATAAATATTCCTAGAAACAGATTTATGAGCCTGTAACATAGTATCAATCACGGAGTCAGAGAAACCTTTATGACTAAGCACTAAGCGTTCAATTACCATACCTTCAAATTTAACGATTTTAGATCCTGATGGGAAAACGGTCCTTGAGACGGAAGGTCTGGTCTTAACGGAAGTGGCCAAGGTTGGCAACTGGACAACCGGACAAGATCCGCATACCAAAACCTGTGAGGCCATGCTGGTGCTACCAGAAACATAAACGATAGTGATGTTGTGAATTGTTCACCAGCGAAGAGTTCCCGGAGAACATAGTATGTTCGCGTACGCCGCAGCGGGCGAACATATGCGATGTTCGATCTGCCCCCTATTCGTCATCATTGAGTAATACTTTGACCCTGTACCTCACAGTCAGCAGGCACATTCCAGCCAATCAGCAGCAGACCCTCCCTCCCAGACCCTCCTACCTCCTGGACAGCATCCATTTTAGATTCATTCAGAAGCTGCATTCTTAGTGAGAGGAGGGACAGTGTAGCTGCTGCTGATTTAGTAGGGAAATCTATAGCTAGGCTAGTGTATTCAGTGTCCACTACAGTCCTGAAGGACTCATCTGATCTCTGCAGTAAGGACAGCACCCCAAAAAGCTCTTTTTAGGGCTGCTTTTTTTTCCCTGTGTAATCTAAATGCAGTTGCCTGCCTGCCAGCATGTGTGTCAGGCTCACAGCGTATACTGTGCCCACTTGCCCAGTGCCACCACTCATATCTGGTGTAACAGTAGTGTCGATTTAAAAAAAAAACAACACTTTTTTGACTGTGTTAAATAATAGCAGTCAGTTTCCTTCACACGTGTGCGTTTAAGTGCCTGCCTGCCAGGGCACAGTGTCACCCCAGTGCAACTCATATCTGGTGTAACAGTAGTGTAGATTTAAAAAAAACAACACTTTTTGACTGTGTTAAATAATAGCAGTCAGTTTCCTTCACACGTGTGCATTTCAGTGCCTGCCTGCCAGGGCACAGTGTCACCCCAGTGCAACTCATATCTGGTGTAACAGTAGTGTACATACCTGATGTTTTAAAGCACATTATTCCAAACAATTTAGGAATGTTAGGTGATTTATGCCCTTTATGGATTAAAACCAGACTCTGCATCAACTATGTAATTTTACATGGGAGTTTTGCCATGGATCCCCCTCCGGCATGCCACAGTCCAGGTGTTAGTCCCCTTGAAACAACTTTTCCATCACTATTGTGGCCAGAAAGAGTCCCTGTGGGTTTTAAAATTCGCCTGCCTATTGAAGTCTATGGCGGTTCGCCCGTTCGCAAACAGTTGCGGAAGCTCGTGTCCGCCGTTCGCGAACGCAAAATTTTAGGTTTGCGACATCACTAATAAACGATTGTTCCATGATGATCTTGGAGATCACTCTTGGAAGAAGAACTAGAGGCAGAAAGATATAAGCATGTTGGTAAAACCAAGGAACTGCTAACGCATCCATCGACTCCGCCTGAGGATCCCTGGACCTGGACAAGTACCTGGGAAGTTTCTTGTTTAGATGGGAAGCCATCAGATCTATTTCTGGAAGACCCCACATCTGAGCAATCTGAAAAAACACATCTGGATGGAGAGACCACTCCCCCGGATGTAAAGTCTGACGGCTAGTGATGTCGCAAACCTAAAAATTTGGGTTTGCGAACGCGAACTTCCGCAAAAGCTCACAAATGGGCAAACCTTGCGAACCGCCATAGACTTCAATAGGCAGGCACATTTTAAAACCCACAGGGACTCTTTCTGGCCACAATAGTGATGGAAAAGTTGTTTCAAGGGGACTAACACCTGGACTGTGGCATGCCGGAGGGGGATCCATGGCAAATCTCCCATGGAAAATTACATAGTTGATGCAGAGTCTGGTTTTAATCCATAAGGGGCATAAATCACCTAACATTCCTAAATTGTTTGGAATAACGTGCTTTAAAACATCAGGTATGATGTTGTATCGATCAGGTAGTGTAAGGGTTACGCCCGCATCACAGTGCGCAGTGTAGGTGATATACCGGCCCTGACCATGCTTTGCAGACCAGGTATCAGTGATCAGATGGATCCTTGCCCCAACACTGTGTGCCAGACATGCCATTATAGCAGATTTATATGGCTTTGGTGTTGCTTTTTGGTAATTAGAAGGCTGCTAAATGCCACTGCACACCACACGTGTTTTATGCCCAGCAGTGAAGGGGTTAATTAGGGAGCATGCAGGCAGCTTTTAGAGTTAATTTTAACTTAATTGTAGTGTAGTAGACAACCCAAAGTATTGATCTAGGCCCATTTTGGTATATTTCATGCCACCATTTCACCGCCAAATGCGATCAAATAAAAAAAAAATTGTTCACTTTTTCACAAACTTTAGGTTTCTCACAGAAATTATTTACAAACAACATATGCAATTATGGCATAAATGGTTGTAAATGCTTCTCTGGGAACCCCTTTGTTCAGAAATAGCAGACTTATATGGCTTTGGCGTTGCTTTTTGGTAATTAGAAGGCTGCTAAATGCCACTGCGCACCACACGTGTTTTATGCCCAGCAGCGAAGGGGTTAATTAGGGAGCATGCAGGCAGCTTGTAGAGTTAATTTTAGCTTAAGTGTAGTGTAGTAGACAACCCAAAGTATTGATCTAGGCCCATTTTGGTATATTTAATGCCACCATTTCACCGCCAAATGCGATCAAATTTAAAAGAAACTTAAATTTTTTCACAATTTTAGGTTTCTCACTGAAATTATTTACAAACAGCTTGTGCAATTATGGCACAAATGGTTGTAAATGCTTCTCTGGGATCCCCTTTGTTCAGAAATAGCAGACATATATGACTTTGGTGTTGCTTTCTGGTAATTAGAAGGCTAAATGCTGCTGCCCATCACACGTGTATTATGGCTAGCAGTGAAGGGGTTAATTAGGTAGTTTGTAGGGAACTTGCAGGGTTAATTTTAGCTTTAGTGTAGAGATCAGCCTCCCACCTGACACATCAGACCCCCTGATCCCTCCCAAACAGCTCCCTTCCCTCCCCCATCCCACAATTGTCCCCGCCATCTTAAGTACTGGATCTTAAGTACTGGCAGAAAGTCTGCCAGTACTAAAATAAAAGGTTTTTAATATTTTTTTAAGCATATTTACATATGCTGTGGTGTAGCATCCCCCCTTAGCCCCCAACCTCCCTGATCCCCCCCAAAACTGCTCTCTAACCCTCCTCATCTGCCTTATTGGCAGCCATCTTGGGTACTGGCAGCTGTCTGCTATTATTTCACAGTCAAAAAAGTGTTGTTTTTTTTAAATGTACACTACTGTTACATGAGATATGAGTGGTGGCACTGGGCAAGTGGGCACAGTATACGCTGTGAGCCTGACACACACGCTTGCAGGCAGGCAGGCAACTGCAATTAGATTACACAGGAAAAAAAAAAAGCAGACATGTTCTAGCCCTAAAAAGGGCTTTTTGGGGTGCTGTCCTTACAGCAGAGATCAGATGAGTCCTTCAGGACTGTAGCGGACACTGAATACACTAGCCTAGCTATCGATTTCCCTATTAAATCAGCAGCAGCTATACTGTCCCTCCTGTCACTAAGAAATGCAGCTTCCAAATGAATCTAAAATGGATGCTGTCCAGGAGGTAGGAGGGTCTGGGAGGGAGGGTCTGCTGCTGATTGGCTGTAATGTGTCTTCTGACTGTGAGGTACAGGGTCAAAGTTTACTCAATGATGACGAATAGGGGGCGGATCGAACATCGAATATGTTCGGCCTCCGCGGTTAACGTGAACATGCTATGTTCGCCGGGAACTATTCGCCGGTGAACTATTCGCGACATCACTACTGACGGCTGAGATAATCCACTTCCCAGTTGTCTACACCTGGGATATGCACTGCAGAAATTAGACAAGAGCTGGATTCCGGCCAAGAAAGTATTCAAGATACTTCTTTCATAGCTAGGGAACTGTGAGTCCCACCCTGATGATTGACATATGCCACAGTTGTGATATTGTCTGTTTGAAAACAAATGAATGGTTATCTCTTCAACAGAGGCCAAACCTGAAGAGCCCTGAAAATTGCACAGAGTTCTAAAATATTGATTGGTAACCTCGCCTCTTGAGATTTCCAAACCCCTTGTGCTTTCAGAGATCACCAGACAGGTCCCCAACCTGAAAGACTTGCATATGTTGTGATTACAGTCCAGGTTGGACTTATAAAAGAGGCCCCTTGAGCTATACGATGGTGATCTAACCACCAAGTTAGAGAGAGTCGAACATTGGGATTTAAGGATATTAATTGTGATATCTTTGTATAATCCCAGCACCATTGATTCAGCATACAAAGCTGAAGAGGTCTCATATGAAAATAAGCAAAGGGGATCGCGTCCGATGCTGCAGTCATGAGACCTAAAACTTCCATGCACATAGCCACTGAAGGGAATGATTGAGACTGAAGGTTTCGACAAGCTTAAACCAATTTTATTAGTCTTTTGTCTGTTAGAGACAGAGTCATGGACACTGAATCTATCTGGAAACCTAAAAAGGTGACCCTTGTCTGAGGAATCAAGGAACCTTTTGGTAAATTGATCCTCCAACCATGTCTTTAAAGAAAAAACACTAGTTGATTCGTGTGAGATTCGGCAGAATGTAAAGACTGAGCTAGTACCAAGATATCCTCCAGATGGTCAGATGTCTCCTCAGGGAGTTCCGGTTGGGGAGGAGTTGTGCAGTGTACCTGCACGCCGGCGTGGTGAGAGGACGCCGATACAGCAGCTCCCCGCTCTCCGCCACTTATCCTGGAAATCTGCCCAGGTTTAGAGTGTGGCGCTCTGCAGGGATCTGACCTGCGTGAGAGGTGGAAGTCCCAAGAAGCCGTAGTTTGGCTGCGACTGCACAGCAGTCATCATTTTTATTGTGACTTTTGCTATTAAACTTGAGAGGGGAAAGAGGTTGCCGAGGATCCCACCCCCCCTGTTGGGCAAAGTGTTGCTGAAGGGGTTCAAATAAATTACTCTGGAGGGATTACAATGTGGAGGCGGTAGCCGGGAAGGAGTTCCTGTTGTTTTTTGTTCTGCAGCGAAACCGGCTTTACTCCAGGACGCTCCCTGGTGAGTAGCAGAGTGAAGCCGTGAACGCCAGCAAATGTGAAAGCACGAAATAGGATAAAGTATCCCGGCTGGAGCAGTCGACATATAAGCCACAAGGATTGGCTAAGGAGATTGCGAGTTGTCTTACCTGCTTTTGCCATAGTACCCCAGGTTTCCCCCCTGGAGGAGGAGAGTTTAACCATTTAAGAGGGGGGGCTCAACTAGCCGCATACCTGCTGGGGAAAGAGGCGGATTACTGCTGTTCCTGTGTGACTATAGCCGGATGCCGTGTCCAAGTGGTAAGACTGAAATCAACCTGGTCCGTTAAAGAAGGGCTGTTTTGTCTAATCTCTAAAGTTTGAAATTTGTGTGTTGGGGATCAGGTTTTTCCTCTCTGCCTGCTACTGGGTTTCATATCTGCTCGCTGAAACTGGCTGCCTGTATCATGAAGTCCCTTTGCAGCTATTACTTGTTAAAGACACATTCAGCTGGCAGGGGTTAGTGGGAGCGAATATCATAGCCCAGACCCTTATCACAGAAAGGGTATTAGTACCAATAAGAAAAGAAAGAGTAAACTGGGCATTTGATCCTGATAAAGGTTTTGACGGCTCAAATTACACATACAACTACTTCAGTCATGTGGTCTAGTGGCCTGGGAGTCGTGTGAGAAAAAAGGTGCATTAAAGTTCCAAGATTTAAGACTGGGATTGCAGAAGCCAAGTGTCCTTCTATATTTCTATAAAAGTTAAGTGGTCAACTAGAAATATCGTGCTGGACATTGCAAGCTGGTGGGTCCTCAGCAATACTGACTTTCTGGCCGGTGGAGTATATTTGTGGACTGGCTCCTTTTTCTCTAATCAAGTTTTACACTTTTCCTTGTGGTTTTATTTGTTCTTTTTGTTTTTGTGTTGTTTTTGTTTCTTTTTTCTGTATATGTGTTAAAATGCTACTAAGCTGTGGCTTAATACTACTAGAGATATCAGTCTAAATACCTGGGTATAGAAGGGCTGTTTCACTGTTATTACAGTAACCATTTCTTACGATTGTTAAAAGATTGATGTGGAGCTAGTTCAGTCATATCGAACTAGGTTGGTAATAGTCTTGGGGGTGTATCCTGGAATTTGAAATTTAGTCTATGTCAATTAATACTAGGAAGTATGATGAGTTTAAGGCGTCAGACATAGATAGGACCTCTTTAAATCTTAGTTCAAGGGCGTTAAGTATTAAATTCTGATTATAGTCCTCTTCAGATTTTTCCTTGAAGGAGGCAGTCTTCTATTGGGCAAAGAGGGGAAGGGAGAAAAAAAGAGAAAAAAATGGGAGAAAAATCTTGTTGATTTGTTCTTTCTGGTGGCAGGGATAAGAGTGAGCCTTTCAGAGAGCATACTCATTAAAGGCAATGATGGCTTATGACTAGAATTAGTCAGTGAGTTCCCAAACTTGTAACTTTCCTTTTTGGGGTTTGGATCCTTCTATACTGTTTTTTCACATTGTGTATGCTTTGTGCATACTCTTAAAAATTTCGGGCCCTTCTTTCACAGGAGGGACACGGGCCCCCCTTCAGAGATTTCTTTTTTTCTTGTTTTTGCACGCATAAAAGCTCCAGGTCGGGCTGGGCCTTAGTTACTTAATAACAAGGGTCTCGCCTCCGTTAGTGGAGGGAGCGGATCTCTTTCCTAATTTTTTTCATGTATAATATATATATTTATATTCACACTTGGGGGTTCTGTTTTTTTTTCCCTTTCTATATTCCTTTTTTTTTTTTTTTTTTTTTTTCTCTTGTCTTCTCCCTTTGTGTGCACGGGTGGTTTCTTCGGACTCGTACCCCATATATAAGGGTTTATGGATAAATATTTACTGGGGAAATTTTCTCCCAAAATGCCCATTAAAGCTAAAGACAAAAAAGCCAAAATGTCGGAGCCAGCTCTCGATACCTCAGTGGAACCAGTATCTAATCTTGGGGATACTCATACTTTATTCTCACAATTATCTGAATTATTTTTTCCCCAATTCGAGATGATTAGGAAAGAATTAGGTACTATCTCAGGCGAAATTACTACCTTGGCAGGAAAAGTAAGGCAGTTTTCACAGAGAATACAAGAGGCTGAAAATAGAATTTCGGATTTAGAAGATCAAGTTAACTCTCAGGAAACTTTAATATCTCAACAGGAGACTAAAATTACTAATCTGCAGGGGCGTCTAGACGATATAGAAGATCGGGCTAGACGAAATAATATTAGAATTGTGGGTCTCCCGGAGGATGCGGATTTTGAAGACCTTTTGAAGTTTACCTCGGTCTTACTCCCGCAGAAGCTGGGCGTCCCTCAATCTAAGTTACCTATTATAATTGAGAGAGCCCATAGAATTGGCCCAAAAAAAATACGGATTCAGGTCAAAGGAGGAATAGGGTGTGTATATGCAAGGTCCTTAATTTCCAGGACAAGATTGAAATGTTGAAATTGTTTAAGCAATTAAAGGAACCTCTAATGTTTGGTAATAGTAAAGTATTATTGTTTCAAGATTTTTCAGTGGAAACCTCCATGAAGAGAAGGATAATGGCGCCCCTCTGTACTCAAATTATTAACAAAGGAATCAATGCTCGGATGGTGTATCCTGCCAAAATAATAATTGAGTACAGAGGAATTCGTCAGATCTTCACAGAGGAGAGGGAGGCAAAAGAATTTCTTAAAGATAAATAAGGTCATACTTTATCCCATTTTTCCCAGGTTACCTAAGTATGATGTGGTATTATAAATTTACACTGTGTTTGCTTTTGTCGTTGAGTGTTTTTTTTTTTTCTTCTTCCCCTCTACCGATCGTTTAGAATATTCACTGTATAAATAGGATATGGAATTAAAGATAACCTCCTGGAATGTGGGGGGGATTTCATCTCCCTCAAAACGTAAATTAATTATTAAACTCTTAGCTAGAAACAAGTCTGATATTTCTTTCCTACAGGAAACCCACCTCGAAGATCACGAGGCTAAGAAACTTAAGATTAAATGGGTGGGTGAGGTAGTTTCTTCTTCTTCTGGAGGCAGGAAATGTGGGGTAGCGATTCTCATAAATAAGACCTTGGATTATAAAATTGATCGGATAGAATCAGACCCGGAAGCTAGATTTATTATTTTACATATATATATAAATGATTTAAAATTTGTTTTCTGCAATATTTATGGTCCCAATAAGTTGTATAGGGTATTTTGGGATAAGATCAAATGTAAATTGTTTCCTTTGGTTAAAGAAAATCTGGTCATTGGAGGTGATTTTAACATGACACTATTTCCAGAACTGGATCGGCTTGCTGCTAAAAAATTTTCAGAGAATAGGAGAAGTTCAAAGTATTTTTTAAGATTTTGCCAGAAACTACAGGTCTATGATATATGGCGTAGGTTAAATCCAGATGTTCAGAATTTCACATGTGAATCTAAGGCACATAGGACGTTTTCTCGCATAGACTTATTCTTAGTCTCAGAGTCCTTGCCGGTGGCGAAATTAGAGGCGGAGATTGATGAGATAGTAGTCTCGGACCACGCAATCATTTCTCTAGTGTTGTTTTTTCAGGACAAAAGGGATACCAAGTCTCCCAGATTCTTCTATCCGAGATTTCTCTATAATGATCCTAGATTTTTGGCTTGGTTAAAATATAAGTGGCAGGAGTATGCCAGGTTTAATTCCGGGTATATGCATAAAATAGAGGTTTTCTGGGAGGCAGCCAAAGCAGTGTTGAGGGGAGATATTAAGGGGTTTATGGTTACACAGAACAGGAAATCACGGGCGAGGGATACTCAATTGTCAAACCAAGTCAGAAATGCCTTTAGGAAATATTGTAGTGACCGTTCAAAGTCTAACTGGAAGGTATATATAGAAGCCAGAAAAGAAAGAGATGCGTTCTTGTTGCAAAAACATCAGCAAGAGGAGAAAAAAATCAATTTACGATTTAGAGGTATCCTTGGTAGCTCGGCTAAACATTTGGCCAGATTAGTTAAAGCTAGGAATAAGAAGAATCTTATCCCAGTAATCCAAGTAGAAGGGGGTCGTACCTCCGATGTTGATGAAATATCTGGAGTGTTTTTTCAATTTTATCAGCAATTATTTTCGGAAGGAGAATTCAACCAAGATAATCGGACAGAATTTTGGTCCTCGATCACTGTCCCTAAAATTCGAAAGGAAGAATTGGACATGTTAAATGCTCCGATTTCAGCTGAAGAGATAAGTAAAGCCATATCGCCGGCAAAACCGAACAAAGCAGCAGGACCGGATGGGCTACCTGCTGAATTTTACAAAAGTCTAGCTGATCAGGTTATACCAATTTTAGAAAGATTATACAATGAGTATCTTTTATCAGATAATGCTATCTCTGCCCTTTTTTCTGCAGCCAATATTTCATTGATACTAAAAAAATGGAAAAACCCGGAAGATCCAGCCTCTTATAGGCCTATTTCAGTCCTGAATGCAGACTATAAAATGTTAGCATCAATTCTAGCTCAGAGATTAGTGTCCTGTCTGGATAGATTGATTCACACGGACCAGGTGGGATTTATGGCAACTCGTAGTTCATCTAAAAACATAAGGAAATTAATAACTTTAGTCGATTTTGTTTGGAATTCAGAACAGGTTGTAGAGAAGAACGATTTCGAGGATTTAGTGGTCCTCACACTAGATGCGGTCAAAGCTTTCGACTGCATCTCGTGGAGGCATCTCTTCGCCACATTAACCCAATTTGGTCTTACTGGTAATTTCTTTAATTTTATTAAAAAAGTCTACCAGAAGCCGGTGTCGTATTTGCTAGTAAATGGCAGGATCTCTCCCAGCTTATTATTGCATAGAGGCACGCGGCAGGGTTGCCCTCTCGCCCCTACTGTTTAATATCGTATTGGAACCTTTGGCGATTAGACTGCGAGAGGTTCTTCCAGGGATCCAGCTAGGCCTTCAGAACCTGAAAATCCTCCTATATGCGGATGATATCTTATTATTTTTGAATAAAACAGCAGCCAATATTCCAAGAGTGGTTGATATGATAAAGCATTTTAGTACATTCGCCTGGTACAAAATCAATATGGAAAAGAGTGACCTGATGTGGCTCGGACACCAGAGGGTGGATCGACCTAGTACAATATTCCGTAATCTCAATGCGATCAAATATCTGGGATTAGAGATAGATAGGAATCCGAAACAGTGGTATCAGGCAAACTTTACAACTCTTTTTCAGAAAATACAGGAAGACCTCAAGCTTTGGGCTGCTTTTCCATTGTCACTTACCGCTTCGGTTAATCTAATAAAGACTATAATTTTTCCTAAAATTCTTTATTTTCTCCAAAATTTACCCCTTATTATTTCTAATAAGGATTTAAAGAACTTGTCTTCGTGGCTCTCTAAGTTTCTGTGGAAATCTAAAAAACCTCGGATTTCGATTAATAGGCTAATGCAGAAATTTACGGGAGCAGGCCTGGCTCTTCCTAGTGTTAGATTATATAATTGGGCATCACTAATTAAAATAGCGGTAGACTGGATTGCTCAGGCTGATTTGGTTTCTACATATGATCTAGAATCATATGTGGTCAAACCTTGGTCCTTAACGGCCCTTCTGCATTGTGTTCCGCAGTCTTTACCAAGAAGGGTGTTTTCCCTTATATCTGTAAGGAATATAGTGGTGATTTGGCATAAGGTTTGTAAGTTGTGTAAAGTTGATCCGGCTTTCTCAGACTTTTTACCCATTAGAGGAAATCCTTTATTTTTACCTGGGATAGATCAAAAATGTTTTCACGTCTGGCAGAATGGGGGACTGGTATACTTGAATCAGCTCCTCAATGATGATCGTCAGATTTTACCTTGGGAGACTATTAGGGAGCAGTTCTCTCTTCCGAGTGCTAATCGGTTTGCTTACTTTCAAATTCGACACTTTCTCAGTGGACAAAGATGGTATGCGATGGGAAGATGGGAATGGCCTGAGATTGAGAGTTGTATTAGAAAATTTAATATGGGGGATGCATCAATTTCACTAATTTATGACATCATGTTGACGAAACAGGGCATAATGGAGGAGGATAATTTAATCCGAGCCTGGTCACGATATATTCCAGCGATAGATCGGGAGATGCTAATCAATAGTCTGGCAACTGTGGCTAGATATTCGATAGCAGTAAGCTGGAAAGAATCTCATTTAAAACTTTTAAATAATTATTATTATTCCCCAGCGAAATTAGCTAATTTTGTTCCGGGTAAATCTTTTAAGTGCAAACATTGTTCTTGTGTGCAGGCGGATATTCGCCATATGTTATGGACCTGTCCTAAAATATCGCAACTATGGCAGAAAATTCAATACTGGTATAATAGAGTCTTTGAAACTTCTATCTCCCTTTCTCTGGAAGAAATAGTGTTGCTTTTCCCTGATGAGAGAGTTAATTTGTCGCTGTATATCCTAAATATTATTATACTAATTGTGAGATATAATATCTTTAAAAAATGGATATCAAAGACACCCCCTTCTCTCGTGTCAGTATTGAAGGATATCCAAGCTCAGATTATTTTTGAATCGTTTCATCTACAGCAAGTATCAGAAAGAAGAATTAGAAAATTTTTGGAAAGCTGGGCTCCAATTATTAAATCATATACTTTCTGCCTCCAGAAGCAGATCTTGCTGCCCTTCTTGGCGTCGGTGAGCTTTGCTGAGCTTGTCATACTACAGGTTCCCAGATACCTGGTTAAGGAATGCAGGGGATATAGATTAAGAGGGTAGTAGGTATTTCATGATCGATCTTGGTAGGGGGAGGGTTTACATGTTTTTTTTTTTTTGTTTTTTTTTTTGTTTTGTTTTTTTAGTTTTTACTTATGTTTTTATTTATATACAGGAGGTAAATATTAGCCATTACTTTGTTAAACTCATGAGGACAAAATGTAGTTTAAAAATAGTTTTTTCTTTTTTGGCCCGTGTATCTATAGAGAAGATAATGTTGGCAAATTTTTTACTGGTCCTGTGAGACAGTAATTTTTTTTTTGATATTATGATTTGTCGTCATGTTTTGAATGGCTATAATAAATAAAAGATTTAAAAAAAAAAAAAAAAAAGATATCCTCCAAATAAGAAAACAACGCAATACCCTGTTCTCTGATTACAGAGAGTAGTCCACCGAGAACCTTCGAAAAAATTCTTGGAGCTGACGCTAGGCCAAATGGAAGAGCGGCAAATTGGTAATGCTTGTCTAGAAAAGAGAATCTCAGAAATTGATAGTGGTCTGGATGAATCGGAATATGAAGATATGCAACCTGTAAGTCTAGTGTGGACATATAATGACCTTGCTGAACAAAAGGCACAATAGTCCTTCTAATCACCATTTTGAAAGTTGGCACTCTTACAAAACGATTCAAAATTTTCAGATCCAGAAGTGGCCTGAATAAATTTTCTTTCTTTGGGACAATGAATAGATTTGAATAAAACCCCAGACCCTGTTCCTGAAACAGAACTGGTATGATTACCCCTGAAAGCTCTAGATCTGAAACACACTTCAGAAAAGCTTGAGCCTTCACTGGATTTGCTGGAACATGAGAGAGAATCTTCTCACAGGAGGTCTTACTCTGAATCCTTTTCGATACCCTTGAGAGACAATACTCTGAATCCACTGATTTTGGACAGAATCTGCCCAAATGTTTTGGAAAAATTTTAATCTTCCCCCCACCAGCTGAACTGGAATGAGGGCCGCACCTTCATGCAGCCTTAGGGGCTGACTTTGGTTTCTTAAAAGGCTTGGATTTATTCCAACTTGAAGAAGGTTTCCAATTGGAACCAGATTCTTTTGGGGAAGGATTGCCTTTCTGTTCCTTATTCTGTCAAAAAGAACAAAAACAATTAGAAGCTTTAGATTTACTCTTAGGTCTTTTATCCTGAGGCAAAAAAACTCCCTTCCCCAGTGGCAGTTGAAATAATAGAATCCGACTGAGAACCAAATAAATTGCTACCTTGGAAAGAAAGAGATAGTAATCTAGACTTAGATACCATGTCAGCATTCCAATATTTAAGCCACAAAGCTCTACTAGCTAAAATAGCTAAAGACATAGGTTTAACATCAATTTTGATGATATAAAAAATAGCATCACAGATAAAATGATTAGCATGTTGAAGCAAACGAACAATGCTATCATGACAAATCAGAATCTGTTTCCTGTTGCGCTAAGCTTTTCAACCAAAAGGTTGATGCAGCTGCAACATCAGCCATAGATATAGCAGGCCTAAGAATATAGCCAGAAAATAAATAAGCTTTCCTTAGATAAGACTCAAGTTTCTTATCTAAAGGATACTTAAAATAAGTACTATCTTCCTTAGGAATAGTAGTACATTTGGCAAGAATAGAGAGAGCCCCATCAACTTTGGGGATTTTTTCACAAAACTCCAATCTAGCTGCTGGCAAAGGATACAACTTTTATTAACCTAGAAGAATGAATAAAAAAAAGTACCAGGCCTATCCCATTCCTTTGGAATCATATCAGAAATAGCATCAGTAACTGGAAAAACTTCTGGAGTAACCACAGGAGGTTTAACAGAATTTAAACATTTACTAGTTTTAGTATCAAGAGGACTAGATTCCTCAATATCCATAGTAATCAACGCCTCTTTAACAAGGAACGTATATACTCCATCTTAAAGAGATAAGTAGATTTATCAGTGTCAATATCTGAGGTAGGATCTTCTGAATCAGATAGATCCTCATCAGAAGAGGATAATTCAGTATGTTATCAGTCATTTGAAATTTCATCAACTTTATGAGAAGTTTTAAAACACCTTTTACATTTATTAGAAGGCGGAAAGCCTTCTGAATCGCATCAGCAATAAAATCTTTTATATTCACAGGGATATCATGTACATTCGATGTTGAAGGAACAACAGGCATTGTACTAGTACTGATGGATACATTCTCTGCATGTAAAATGTTATCATGACAACTGTTACATACTACAGCTGGAGAAATAATCTCCGCTAACTTACAACAGATACACTTAGCTTTGGTAGAACTGTTATCAGGCAGCAGGATTCCAACAGACATCTTGCAAATATGAGAGAAAAAAACAACATATAAAGCAAAATGATCAATTTCCTTATATGGCAGTTTCAGGAATGGGAAATAAAATGCAAACAGCATAGCCGTCTGAGCATAAAAAAAAAAGCAAGAGGCATATACGAAGTGTGGTTTAAATAATTAAATTATTTTGGGCCAAGTATGACGCACAACGCAAAATGAATTTTTTTGGCGCTAACAACATCCGGAAATGACGCAACTCACGTCATGGCAGACGCAACCTTGTGCACGGAAACCTGGCGTCAACTAAGATGCCAGAAAAGACGAATTTGCATTGCCGAATGTACCTTTGCACCAAAAAATTCTCGCACCAAGAATGACGCAATAAATATTAGCATTTTGCCCGCAAAATTTAATGAAAAAGCAGTCAATTTGAAGAAAAGACTATACCCCAGGTAAGAAAAAATAACTTCATAAATATTTTCCCAATTTTGAAATTGATAGTCTGCAAAAGGAAATATAAATAAAACCTGACTCATGGCAAATATAAGTACAATACATATATGTAATACTTTATATTAATACATAAAGTGCCAAACCATAGCTGAGAGTGTCTTAGGTAATGAAAACATACTTACCGAAAGACACCCGTCCACATATAGCAGATAGCCAAACCAGTACTGAAACAGTATCAGTAAAGGTAATGGAATATGAGAGTATATTGTCGATCTGAAAAGGGAGGTAGGAGATTAATCTCTATGACCGATAACAGAGAACCTATGAAAAGATTTCCTGTGAGTAAAACCATTGATTCAATAGGTGATACTCCCTTCACATCCCTCTGACAATCACTGTACTCTGAGAGGAATCAGGCTTCAAAATGCTGAGAAGCGCATAGCACAGAAGAAAATCAAGCACAAACTTACTTCACCACCTCCATAGGGAGGCAAAGTTTGTAAAACTGAATTGTGGGTGTGGTGAGGGGTGTATTTATAGGCATCTTGAGGTTTGGGAAACTTTGCCCCTTCTGGTAGGATTGTATATCCTATACTTCACTAGCTCATGGACTCTTGCCAATTACATGAAAGAAAATTATATATATAGTTAATCTGGTTTTCTTAAGGTTAACTATTGCAATAGCATTTTAGTGCTTTTTTTTTATACAGAAACACGCTAGGGAGCACTCATTGGATTTATGCTGACATATAGCACCCTTGTGGCTATCTGTGTGTATATGTATGTATGTATATATGTACATTATATATATAAATTACCATACATAGGGCTCCATTTATTAAGCAGCAGATGTTGCTTCAGAGCCCCATTGTTTAAGGAAGTTAAGAAGCAGTGGTATGCTGTTGGCATCGGCTGTAAGGTCACTGCTTCCTAACCTGTCTGCCACCCCATATGTAATGGATCAAAATCAAATGGGCTTAACTGTTTGGGTTGATTGACATCTCCTATCTCATGTCATTGGTTGACATCTCCTGCTCTCATTGAATTTGTTAAATGAGCTCCTATAAAGAATAGGGATGTGCATAAAGAGAAGCGCTCTACCAGGAATGAAGAATAGCCCAATTGTTTTTTTCACAGAAGAGAACTTTACTGGAGTATATCGGTCTGATCCTGCCTAGTATGGTCAGTCCAACTCCAAAATACCAGGCAATCCTCCTCTTAACAAGGAAAATGTCAACCCCAGATGATCATTTCAGCCTTTTATGGCCTTGTCAGTGAGGTGCATTCCTATCCCTCTAAGCACATTGGGCAAGGAGTCCATGTCTGGTTTCCCCATCACCCTTAGAGAGACTTCTCCAGGGTAATGTTACAAATTCATACAGAAAGAGAAGCGCTCTACCAGGAATGAACAACTGCTTAGTAGCCTGTTCTATGGTGAGTTACCACCTAGGAGCAGCCTCTTTAACCCAGTTGTGATTTTCAAAGAGAAGAAATTTCCTAAAGTATTTTAGCCACAGAAGGTGAAATTGATTGTCTTGGACTGCCATGTTCCTTGTTCAGAGGAGGATTGCCCAATGTTTTGGGGGCTGGACTACTCTTGCTAGGCGGGATCAGAGTGATATAATTCAGGAGGAATCTCCTCTGTGAGAGGCTTCTCCCAAGTAGTAACTCATCATAGAACAAGCTACTGAGCTGTTGTTTATTCATGGTAGAACACTTCTCTTTCTGTATGCATGTGAATTATGACCCTGGGTAAGTCTCCCTAAGGGTAATGGGGGACTCCTTGTCCAATGTGCTTAGAGGAATATGGCTGCGCTTCACTAGCGAGACTCACAGAAGGCTGAAATCATCTGGGATTGCCGTGTTCCTTGTTCAGAGGAGGATTGCCTGGTATTTCGGGGCTTAACTAACCTTGCTAGGTAGGGTTAGACTGATAAACTTCAGGAGAGCTCTCCTCTGTCATCCCTGATGGTAACTTGCAATAGAACAAGCTATTGAGCTGTTGTTTGTTCCTGGTAAAGCACTTCTCTTTCTGTATGCAGTAGAATTGTGCAAGGTCAGAATTCATAATCCTGCTGAATGCACTAAAGCCTTTGGAGGCAGTAGAAATTCTATTATTTCACTATAAAGTGGTCAAATGTGTATTAGATGGATATTTTAAATTATGTTTCACCACAATTAAAAAAAAAGTATTGTGTCCTTAAGTAGACACAAGTATTACTCAGTTCTGTCCTTGGTTTACCCAAAGCAATATATGCTAAAAAAAAATAACATCTGTGTTGGATATCAGGAAATTTGAGGAACATGTAAAGGTGATACTGGCAGCTCTGTATTTTGTAAGACTGGCAAAGAAACATTACCTGGTAATATATATTCAATGTAATTTATAGAGTACTGCTGGATTTCTCTCTGCTAAGTGTAGAAAACCAACATTGATTTATGACAGCCAAGGTCTAGTTGTTATTAGTGTTTGTGAAAAATGTATTTCAAAATAGTTTTTGTTAGAAATCTAAAAATAAAAATTGGTTATTGCTCACTTACTATAGTTTCTTGTGTATGATGTAGGTCAGCTGACCATTTTGTTACAGAACCAATTAAATAGAGATTTTAAAAAAATGAAATGCATAGGAAATTTGACAGAATTGACTAAAGCGTTACATTTATACTTAGTGATATTTTTTTTCTGTTACTGCTTTAATAAAATATAGAGATTATTGGGCTATTGGTCTACAGTTATTAAATGTAAACATAAAATAAGTGCTCACAGCTTAATTCACGGCAGAACCAATTAATTTCTAATTAATCTAAATTCTTTGGTATCGCTAAGAAAGCAAGATGGCAAAACTTTATATCAATAACACTGGGTGTAAAATGATTTATGAATAAACAATGTATTTCTTCTCAATCCACTAGCTTTTATGACAAAGGGATTTTACCTTAAAGGAAGGATTTTTCCTTTATAAGAGGGAGAGTTGAAATGTGTAGTATGTATTTACGAATCTGCCTCTAAACATTGATTTGGTTCTACTCTCATTAAAAATAAAAAAATGTAATGTTTTTTTATACTTCTTAAGTGTACACTGGGCCTTTTATAAATCTAGATTAATAATATTAACATTTATTTAAGTACTAACCCATTATGCCAAGATATACATAGGCAAAAGACAAGCGAGATGTACATAGGTAAGACACAAATGCATACACGTTTGATAATGCACACGTTCTACACTACATATGAAGCTATCGCTACAATATGTCAATTTTTATGCATAGCTGTCAGCTGTCTCCTACTCACTGATCTATGGATACAGTTCTTAGGTTTTCAATACAACATTTGAGGCATTGAATATTCATCTCATACCTCACTCACTATTACTGTCACTGATAAAATATTACCCAGTAGCATCCTTTCAAATGTAGAAAGTAGGCGCACAAGTTTTATTTGTTGCTTTGAATATTGTTATTTATAGTGCAGACATGAGCAATAATAAGCCACAACACAGTAAATGATCTAAAACACCATTTCAACTCTGACTTAGATCCCTGCTTTATGTTTCACCTATGTCATTAATTTGCTGTCTTTTTAAAACGCTTCCATATCTAATTTCTTTCTTTTTTTTTAAGATATCATAATGAAACTACCGGAATTGCATTTTTGATTCTACATAAACTGTTGGCTATTCAAATTTTGCTATGTTGAGTTTTGATTTCTGTTTATTATTTTCTCTTTTAGATTGAACTCCAGCGAATAACAATATACTGTAGTCCAAAACAAGCAGCTCTGGAGACCTGCTGTGAGGTATCTGATGGAATGGTAAGATTAGTTTCTGTAAATGTATGTTTTCATTTTAGTATAAACTGTATGTCAGATTGTGTACCTGTATGTGATCCCATCTTAACTAAAAGCTCTGCAAAATAATATTCAAAGACATTTTCTTCTATACTTCAGATAAACAAGTTATCCCTGATAATATCTAGACCTTGTAAAGTATTTCTTGCTTGTATATTAAATCTAAGTTTTAACAAAAGTTTAGTTAATATTATTCTTTTCTATGATGAAATAGCATAGTATAAAATTACTCAATTCCGTGAATGTTTGTTACTGTTGTACATTGAATACAAGAACAGTATATCCTACAAATTGTTTGCAATTACAATATCTTGCTGGAACGTAAACTGGTAATTCTAAGAATATATTTATAACATTTTTCTTGTAACATTTTTTCTTCTTATAACATTTTTTGGTGCCTAGCAAATGCAAGTTAGCTAAGGCAAGTTTCAATGACTATCTATTGTATATGGGATAATACTTAAAACAGTTGCTTATTCTGGGGAATTCCATATGGTAGTGCTGCCCGTTTTTTTGTTCAGTGGGACACATTTATGTAGACTAGGATGTAGGCTGGCAATGTATGTTATTTCAAATATATTTTCTAGCATTGTTCAAACTTAATGGTGTCTAAAAAAATATATCATATATTTTTCACCTAAAAATCTTCAGGTACACCAGTCACTATATTTAATATGTTCAGGTTCATGCAGAATTTACAAACCCTAAATCTGTGATAACAAAGTTGACCAAATTTAACCCATCAGACTCAACCAGTTAACCACTACTTCCCATAAGAAGAATGCTTTTATGTTGTTATGGCTGGGGTGCTCAGTGCCAATACTATAATGTATAGGAAAGAGGAATGAAAAGAAACACAAGAAGAGCACTCACTTATCATAACTATCTAATACAGTTATCATAATGAAATTATTCATAAAACATAATGTTTACTTTTATTACAATTAACATTTTTTCAGAAACATTAAAAACAAATAAAAATCCAACATGAAATAAAAGATCTGTGCAGTACACCATTATTTAAATTCTAATCTGTATAACATATAGAAACAGTCTGAGTGCAGTTAACGAGCAATTAGCAGTGGTTGTCCCGTTGTACACAAGCCACCGAATAAAACGATCCCTCAATAAGCTATGAGGACACAGTCCTCCAAGTATACTAAACTATGCTTTCAATAGGTTGGGAACAATTATTAAAAATGGTTGTGTCAGTGCATCCAAGCTCTGCAAAAACATCTTAGACTATAGGAAATCATTCTAAAATTAATCACAACCAGTATATTATACTACACAGATCACAATAATCCCCTGATTCATATTTTACCTTCCGTCTTTTTCAAAGGCAACCCGAACACTCCTAAAACTGTGTTTAAATACCAATAATCAGCCAATCACAGGGCACTTCCTTTACACACCCTCTCATCTACCTATCCGGTTAGAACAATATTTCAATGATTCATTCCATTCAAAATTACCTAATACATCTATCCTGTATACACAACATGACATAACCAACCAATATTGTGTTCTCAGAGATCTTTCCTTACAAGGTAATTCACAATCTGATTATAACTTTATTCATCCATTCCATCACTAGCTGACACGCAATATTATATATATATATATATATATATACTGTGTGTATATATATATATATATATATATATATATATATATATATATATATATATATATCAGCCAATTTAATATGTAGAGATCACTCACTAACCCTGCGTTTCAACCAATAACAGGAGAGTGGGTGTTATCCATATACTGCTACTTCATATGTCACGTGATATTATCCTTCCAATCTGAACCCCAGATATGTACGTAGCATATAATTGCTCTAAATCAATTCTGATTGTCATTATTGATTTACATCTATATCTATCGATCCACTTACCAGTACACCCCTAGGTGCTATTTATAATCTACACTATATATACAGAATCTAAATCAAAAGTCTATCATCCCATCACATGTTTTTATTAGCCAATAACAAAAAGTGGGCATGACTTTGTATCAAAACAAAACATACTTACACATCTTACGCTCGGTTAATATAATATATCAAGCAACAATTTTTATCATTGTTATTCCACTATTCCCTATTATTTATGACTAGTACTAAAGCCCGTGTACACGGGCCATTTTTTTCAGAACAGCGGTCCCACCCCTTGCTCTCTCCCCCCTTTCTTTTGCTCTCTCTTCCCCCCTCTCTTTTGCTTTCTTTCCCCCCTCTCTTTTGCTTTCTCTCCCCCCTCTCCTTTGTTCTCTCTCTCCCCTCTTTTGCTCTCTCTCTCCCCTCTTTTGCTCTCTCTCTCCCCTCTTTGGCTCTCTCCATCCTTTCTTTTGCTCTCTCTCCCCCCTCTTTGGCTCTCCCCCCCCCTTTGGCTCTCCCCCCCCTCTTTGGCTCCCCCCCTCTTTGGCTCTCTCCCCTCTTTTGCTCTCTCTCCTCTTTGGCTCTCTCTCTCCCCTCTTTGGCTCCCCCCCCCCTTTGGCTCTCTCTCCCCCCTCTTTGGCTCTCTCTCCCCCCTCTTTGGCTCTCTCTCCCCCCTCTTTGGCTCTCTCCCCCCTCTTTGGCTCTCCCCTCCCCTTTGGCTCCCCCCTCCCCTTTGGCTCCCCCCCTCTTTGGCTCTCCCCCCCCCCCTCTTTTGCTCTCCCCTCCCCTCTTTTGTTCTCTCCCCCCCTCTTTTGTTCTCTCCCCCCCTCTTTGGCTCTCTCCCCCCCTCTTTGGCTCTCCCCCCCCTCTTTGGCTCTGCCCCCCCCCTCTTTGGCTCTCTCTCCCCCCTCTTTGTCTCTCTCTTTGGCTCTCTTTCCTCTTTGGCTCTCTCTCTCCCCCCTCTTTGGCTCTCCCCCCCTTTAGCTCTCTCCCCCCCCCTTTGGCTCTCCCCCCCCCCCTTTGGCTCTCTCTCCCCCCTCTTTGGCTCTCTCTCCCCCCTCTTTGGCTCTCTCTCCTTTTTGGCTCTTTTTCCTCTTTGGCTCTCTCTCTCCCCCCTCTTTGGCTCTCCCCCCCTTCTCTTTGGCTCTCCCCCCCTTCTCTTTGGCTCTCTTCCCCCCCTTCTCTTTGGCTCTCTCTCCCCCCCCTTCTCTTTGGCTCTCTGCCCCCCCCCTTCTCTTTGGCTCTCTGCCCCCCCCTTCTCTTTGGCTCTCTGCCCCCCCCTTCTCTTTGGCTCTCTGCCCCCCCCTTCTCTTTGGCTCTCTGCCCCCCCCCTTCTCTTTGGCTCTCTGCCCCCCCCTTCTCTTTGGCTCTCTGCCCCCCCCTTCTCTTTGGCTCTCTGCCCCCCCTTCTCTTTGGCTCTCTGCCCCCCCCTTCTCTTTGGCTCTCTGCCCCCCCCTTCTCTTTGGCTCTCTGCCCCCCCCTTCTCTTTGGCTCTCTGCCCCCCGCCTTCTCTTTGGCTCTCTGCCCCCCCTTCTCTTTGGCTCTCTGCCCCCCCCTTCTCTTTGGCTCTCTGCCCCCCCTTCTCTTTGGCTTTCTGCCACCCCCCTTCTCTTTGGCTCTCTGCCCCCCCCTTCTCTTTGGCTCTCTGCCCCCCCCCTTCTCTTTGGCTCTCTGCCCCCCCCTTCTCTTTGGCTCTCTGCCCCCCCCCTTCTCTTTGGCTCTCTGCCCCCCCCTTCTCTTTGGCTCTCTGCCCCCCCCCTTCTCTTTGGCTCTCTGCCCCCCCCCCTTCTCTTTGGCTCTCTGCCCCCCCCCCTTCTCTTTGGCTCTCTGCCCCCCCTTCTCTTTGGCTCTCTGCCCCCCCCTTCTCTTTGGCTCTCTGCCCCCCCTTCTCTTTGGCTCTCTGCCCCCCCCCCCCTTCTCTTTGGCTCTCTGCCCCCCCCTTCTCTTTGGCTCTCTGCCCCCCCCTTCTCTTTGGCTCTCTGCCCCCCCCCTTCTCTTTGGCTCTCTGCCCCCCACTTCTCTTTGGCTCTCTGCCCCCCCTTCTCTTTGGATCTCTGCCCCCCCCCTTCTCTTTGGCTCTCTGCCCCCCCCTTCTCTTTGGCTCTCTGCCCCCCCCTTCTCTTTGGCTCTCTGCCCCCCCTTCTCTTTGGCTCTCTGCCCCCCCTTCTCTTTGGCTCTCTGCCCCCCCCTTCTCTTTGGCTCTCTGCCCCCCCCCCTTCTCTTTGGCTCTCTGCCCCCCCCCTTCTCTTTGGCTCTCTGCCCTTCCCTTCTCTTTGGCTCTCTGCCCCCCCCCTTCTCTTTGGCTCTCTGCCCCCCCCCCCCCTGCTCCCTCTCTGGCTCCCTCTCTGGCTCCCTCTCTGGCTCTGTCTTCGCGGGACCCCGCCTGGCCACGCCCCATCGCGGCAACACCCGCCCGGCCACGCCCCTCGCGACGCCCGGCCACGCCCCTCGCGACGCTCCCGTCGGCCACAAACAGCTGTGAGGTCTGGGGAGCGCGTTGCCGCTTCTCACGCAGCAGACCTCACAGCTGTTGAGTAGCTCGCGCTCCCTATCTCACAGCTGCTTGTATGCTGTGTAGCGCTCCCAATCTGTCAGCTGTCAGCTATGCCGAGGTGCGCGAGAATAGAATCTAAGGCCAAGTGTTTGTCTGAACTGCGCATGACGGCTTCAGACAAACACTTGTCTTTTATAATATAGGATGTAGTAACACATGCTTTTCTAGGTCCATAACCAAAGGTAAGTATCAATCTCATATTACCTTCCCTTGTATGAAACAATGACTCATTGATAATCCATCACTCCCTATTCAAACCAATAAAAAATCAAATGTTCCATTTCTCATATGAACAAACCAAACCCTATTTGTTCATGAATACTTCCTGGTATTAATGTTTTTAAATAGAAGATCCACCTCCACATATTCCTAATCCAATTACTTGTAACACTGAAACTATTAGTTCTGGTTGGGTTTTATGATATAAAAATGAAAGTCAGCTGCACAACTAAATTTCCAAAGGACTTTATTCCATAACTAAAAAGGAGCAAGTACAAACAAGAACTTTGTTTTGGGTCTCATACCCTTAGTCATGTCCTAGTCCATGACATGACTAAGGGTATGAAACCTGAAACATATTCTTTGTTTGTACCTGCTTCTTTTTTAGTTATGGAATAAAGTCCTTTGGAAATTCAGTGGTGTGGCTGACTTTGGATTTTATACTGGTTTTGGAGATTTGCAGTGACCCACGCAGTTCGCACACTTTCTGTAAAATTATTGTGCTGCATTTTTTTAGGGTGGATTTTTTTAGATTACTTTTTTGTTTTGTTTTTACGGATGGCAAAAGAGTTAATGCCATTTTCATAACAATACCCAGCCAAATGCCCTTTTCAGGTAAATTTTTAGGGTAGAGTTTTTTTTCCTTTTCTTTGGAATCATGGAATCCATTCTTTTTCACTTATCCACCCTTCTATGTTTGCTAGACCAATCAATTTGTCATACAAATTCAGAAATTCCAATGTGGGGTTTGAATACGTTGTTTATAACACTTCTTATTATTCAACTCTCTTGATGCTTCTTTATTATATTATTCTTTATCCCGAATCACTAAATTGCCTCCTTTGTCCAAGGGTTAACCAAAATGTTATCCCAGGTCTGAATTTTACTTTAAGGAACATGAAACCCAAATGTTTTCTTTAATGATTTAGAAAGAGCATGCAATTTTAAACAACTTTCTAATTTACTTCTATCATCTAATTTGGTTCATTATCTTGATATCCTTGCTGAAAAGCATATATAGATAGGCTCAATAGCTGCTGATTGGTGGCTGCAAATAGATGCTTCGTGTGATTTGCTCATTCATGTGCATAACTATTTCTTAAACAAATGATAAAGAATAAAGCGAATTAGATAATAGAACTAAATTGAAATGTTGTTTAAAATTGTATTCTCTATCTGTATCATGAAATAAAAAAATGGGTTTAATGTCCCTTTAAAGCTAATCTCTCTTCTTTACTTAAATGGCTCATGTGTAAGTATCCAAAGTGTGCAATAACTGGTGAGTCTCAAGGCGTTAGATAAGATATCAAAACAAAGCTTTATTTCATGAAGAACATAAAAATCTTGTTAAGAAATGTGTTTACACATAGCAGCAGTAAATGTCTTACGCATTTCGTCAGAAAAACACAACCTTTCTCATAGACAAGTATGCCTACTTTATTTATTGACTAATAAAAACATGTGGTGGGGTAATAAATAGATCATTGATGGTAAGTAGATTGATAGACATGGATGTAAATTAGAATCAATCAAGAGCATTTCTTTGTTACATATTTGGAGTTTATATTGGAAGGATAATATCACGTGACATATAAAGTGACAGTAGGATTTGGATTAAATTAACTCTTCTTATTGGTTATTATTATTATTATTGGTTATTTGTAGAGCGCCAACAGATTCCGCAGCGCTATAAACATAGGCAGAATACAAGGAAACTTTTATAGGAATCAGATAGGAAGAGGGCCCTGCCAAGAGTTGCACTGTTGTAGTCAGCTCTAAAGAAGGTGATCTACAAACAGCATCGTTCTTAGGCTTACATGCTAAGGGGGTTCAAGGGGATAGCAATGGAGGAGATGAAACAGTATAAAGAAAGGTTAGTGTAGGTTGTATGCATCCCTGAACAGTAGAGTCTTGAGAGAGCGCTTGAAGTTTTCAAAACTAGGGGAGAGTCTTGTGGAGCGAGGCAGAGAGTTCCACAAGATAAGAGCCAGTCTGGAGAAGTCCTGTAAGCGGGAGTGTGAGAAAGTAACAAGAGAGGAGGAGAGTAGGAGGTCATGAGCAGAGCGAAGGGGATGGGAGGGAGAGTATCTGGAGACAAGGTCTGAGATATAGGGGGGAGCAGTGCAGTTGAGGGCTTTGTGTGTCAGCGTGAGAATTTTGTGTTTAATCCTGGAGGCAGAAAGGTGGAGCAGATGAAGAGCGACGTGCAAGGAAAATGAGCCTGGCAGAGGCATTCATTATGGATTGTAAAGGAGCTAAGCGGCAGCTGGGGAGACCAGAGAGGACAGAGTTGCAGTAATCGAGGCGGGAAAGGATGAGAGAGTGGATTAAAATCTTAGTTGTGTCTTATGTAAGGAAATGTCAAATTTTATAGATGTTTTTAAGGTGGAAACGGCAATGGAAAGAAAGGTCAAGTGTGACCCCAAGACATCGGGCATGTGGGGTAGGGGTAATGATGAAGTTGTCAACGGTTATAGAGAGATTGGGGGTGGAGATTATTGAAGAAAGAGGGAAAATAAGGAGCTTAGTTTTTCGAGAGATTTAGCTTGAGGTAGTGAGAGGACATCCAGGAAGAGATATGAGAAAGACAGTTAGTGACATGGGTTATCAAGGAAGGAGATAGGTCTGGTGCAGAGAAGTAGATTTGGGTGTCATCTGCATACAAATGATATTGGAACCCGTGGGACTTTATTATGGAACCTAATGATGATGTGTAGATTGAGAAGAGAAGGGGACCGAGGACAGAGCTTGTGGTACCCGAACAGAAAGTGGTGACAGGACAGAGGAGGGTTCAGAGAAGGCTACACTAAAGGTACAGTTTGACAGATAGGAAGAGAATCACAAGAGAGGGCTGTGTCACAAATGCCGAAGGATTTGAGGGTTTGGAGCAAAAGAGGGTGGTCAACAGTATCAAAGGATGTGGACAGATCAAGGAGGAAAAACAGAGAGAAGTGGCCTTTATATTTTGCTGTAATTAGGTTGTTGGTAACCTTAATGATTGCTGTCTCTGTGGAGTGATGGGGACAACATCCAGATTGCAGTGGGTCGAGGATGGAGTGTAAGTAAATAGGATAGGCATGCATATACTAGCTTTTCGAGAAGCTTTGAGACAAGAGGAAGTAGGCAAATAGGGTGGGAGTTGGATGGGGAGGTTGGATCAAGACAAGGTTTTTTGAGGATTGGTGTGACCAGTGCATGTTTTTTAGATGAGGAAAATATACCGGTGCTGAGGGAGAGGTTAAAAATGTGTGTGAGTATAGGGTTAAGGGTAGAAGAGAGGGAGGGGAGCAGCTTTGAGAGGATAGGGTCAAGAGGACAGGTAGTGAGGTGAGAGCTCAGTATAAGTGCTGAAACATCTTCCTCAGTAACAGGGGAGAAAGAGCTAAATTTATGGCTATGTGGGTTGTGGCTGATTGTGAGCGTTTGAGGGGGTGAGAGAATGGAAGTATGTTGAGAGCTGATTTCATTTATTTATTTTTTTTCAATTTATCATTTTATTGAATATATAATACTACAACAGAAATTTATACATCAAAACAGACATTACAGGTATCATATCTGGAGACACAGCTCCAAGTAGCTGTACATCTGAACAATCTGATGGCTTATAGACAACAAACACAAAAAAAAATGGATATAGTCAGGCCTATCCTATTCCTATCATCTTTAAAACTGAAAAAAACTTGTCAAAACCTGACAGGACATAATATAATTTGTGTTTCTACCTTACATACCTATAAAAATAAGCAAATATTGGTTTACTATTACATTTTCCTGTAATTATTTCCCTCTCTTTTGTTTCTTTTTTCTCTTTTTTCTTTCCTTTGGATTCCATCAAACAAAAAAAAATGAACAGACAAACAAACCAACAACAACAACCTCAAAAACAAAACAAAAAAATTCTACCTAAACAAAAATGAATCACTCTCAATCCCCGCCCCCCCCTCCACTCTCCCAGAACGCCATCGACTAGGAATCCCATATATTACGATCAATCCATGTATGTGGAAAAACATTAAGTAGCGTTAATTCCGCAAAACTTACTGATGAAAGGAACGGGGAAAGAATCCGCTTCTGTAAGGGATATGGATAAGACAAAATAAGTGGCGACCATCTCCAGAGAAACTGTTTAATCCTCTCCTCCGATGCCTTGTAAAGATGAAAAGATTCAAATACAATTTGGTCTTGTAAGATTCTAAAGACCATAGCTATTCCCGGAATACTCCTAGCTTTCCAGTTTTTAAGAATACAATATCTAACAGTGAGGATAATCGTATTTAAACTATTTATGGTGTTAACATTGATGGCCTCTTGTGGGGGAAATAAAAAGATGACATCCTTCGCAGATAATCCAATTGATATTTTATATAGTTTGTTGAACCAGAAAATGATCTTTAACCATAATTGTCTTACCATAGGGCATGTCCAGAACATATGAAGCAGGTCTGCTCTATCATGTGAACAGCGAGGGCATGAACTGACCGAAGTCAGATAAAATCTGGCGACTTTCCACGGCAAAAGATAAAAATCAGCTTCATATGGGATTCGTTCCAAGAAGTCGGGACTTTACACTTACGTAGAGAGTCAAAACTCTGAGTAATCTTATCATGGTTTACCGCCGGTATTAAAGGCAGCCAGGACTTACAAATGTTCTCCCTGATTAGGAGACTCTGCTTAGTCAACATGATATCATACATCAGTGATATCGAAGATTTTCCTGCCACAATTTTTTGTATAAGAGGCTTAATATCCGTC
The DNA here is from genome assembly GCF_027579735.1 of Bombina bombina. Taxonomy (NCBI): domain Eukaryota; kingdom Metazoa; phylum Chordata; class Amphibia; order Anura; family Bombinatoridae; genus Bombina; species Bombina bombina. The sequence goes on from NC_069502.1 coordinate 509,730,865, forward strand.
CAAAGCGAAAAGGAAGACAAGGGCCAGTTTTGAGATAAAATGAAATGTCGAATTTGGAAATAGGCAAATAGATTAGATCTGGCTAGATCAAATTTATTAAAAATAGCATCCGCCAATAATAATTGATCATTCTCATCAAATAACTGTTTTACATAATGTAATCCTTTATCAGACCAAACTTTAAATACTTTTTGATATAAACCTGGCAAAAAATTTGGATTATTTGCGATAGGAAGCCATTCCGAAAAAGAATAATCTATGTCTAGCATTACACAAAATTTTTGTCAGGCTGAAACTATGTTTCTGAAAGTGATGGGGCAGCTTCTGAACTGAAGTATGTAATATCGCTTTTAATCCAAATGGGGCAATCAAATAATTTTCTAGCTCTACTGTTGAAACTAGTCTAGTACCAGCAAGCCAATCTATTGCTGTCTTAACCATCACGGCCAAGTTATATAATTTAAGGTCAGGAAGCGCCAGTCCCGCCGAACCAGAATCTTGCATTAATCTTGCAAGCGCGATTCGAGGCCTTTTGTTATTCCAAATAAATTTAGAAACTTGAGCATTAAAAATCTTTAAATCTTTCTTAGGTAGGAATAAAGGAAGGTTCTGGAGAGGGTATAAAAGTCGCGGAAAAAATGATTGATTTTATCAAATTAGCCCTTGCTGGAATAGACAGTGGGAAAGCGGCCCAAAGACACAGATCTGACCCAATTTTCTACCAAAGTTTAGGATTTTTATGCAAAACTAGACCTAGATATTTAATCACATCAACCACTTTGAAAGGAATATTAAGACCAGCTAACTGAGAACTATTTATACACATTAATTCACTCTTTTCTAAGTTTATCTTATAACCTGAAAAAGAACTGAAAACTTCTAACACATGTAGAATTAAAGGGATAGACTGTTGGATATTGGTTAGAAATACTAACACATCATCTGCATACAGCAGCGTTTTAAGATGTTGTGTACCAAGTGGGACTCCTATCAGGACATCTCTAAATCGAATCGCGAGAGGTTCCAGCGCAATGTTAAAAAGAAGTGGAGACAGAGGGCAACCTTGCCTAGTGCCCCTTTGTAAAGTTATTCTAGGAGATAGAGACCCATTGACAAGTAGGTACGAAATTGGGTTGTGATATAATCTAAGAATAAATTGTAAAAATTCCCCTTTCAAGCCAAACTTCTCCATCGCCTTGAAAAGATATTGCCATACAATCGAGTCAAAGGCTTTGACTGCGTCAAGAGAGAGGATAGCAACCTCTTGCACTAATGGCTTCTTCCTTACCTTATCCACATTCCAGGCATAATCGAGAAAGTTAACCAATTTGCGAATATTTTTTACTGGATTTCTAGCTACTATAAATCCAGTCTGGTCTGGGTGAATGATTTTATGTAAACAGGTAGATACTCTTGACGCAATGATAGCCATTAAGATCTTATAATCTATATTCAATACCGAGATCGGCCTATAAGAGGCCGGATCTTCAGGGTTTTTACCTTTCTTTAAAATAAGAGAAATATTGGCCGCTGAAAAGTAGCTAGAGATAGAATTATTAGAACTATAGTAGAAGTTAAAAAGCTTTTCTAAAATTGGCAGTAGATCTTCCCCAAGAAATTTATAAAGCTCTGCTGGGAACCCATCTGGTACAGGTGCTTTATTCAACTTCAAGTGATCTATAGCTTTCCTGATTTCATCTATGGATATTGGGGCATTAATCAGTATCAGATCCTCGCTACTTAATTGAGGAGTCTGTATCGAAGACCAAAAAATATCTTGATTATCATTATCCATCTCAACTCTGGAATACAATTGTTGATAATAAACAAAAAAAGCATTCGTGATCCCATTAGTCTTCATAAATCTTCCCTTCTCGGTTTGAATTGCGGTAATAAAATTTTTCTTTTTTCTAACTTTAGTGAGTCTGGCCAAATATTTTGCAGAAGAGCCATGAATTCCTTTAAATAGGAGATTTATTTTTGCTTCTTCCTCTAAAAGTTTTTGTTTTAGGAACAAATCTCTTTCCTTTCTATTATCTTGATACTTTTTCCAATTTGCGAAGTACGCCTTAAACAGTATTTTCTATAAGAGTTCCTGATCCTATGCATAATTTGTATCTCCCATGCTTTATTCTTTTTCTTATCTATACCAATATATATTTGTATTTCTCCCCACATCACAGCTTTAAAAGCTTCCCAGAGAGTTTCAGGTTTATTAGAGTATTCCGAGTTATCAAAATAATATCGCTTCCACAGCGATCTCAAAAAATTAACAAATTTGGGGTTAGTATACAAATGTCTAGGAAAATAAAAACTAGGTGTTTGAATCCTATTTTTTAACCGGGTAAGAAATGATAAGGAAATAATTGCGTGATCTGATATGGTAATATCACTGATTAATGTCTCTAGTTTCTGAGTAGAAAGTTTATCTGAAATTAAAAGAAAGTCTATTCTCGAAAAAGTACCATGAGCTTTAGACTCACAAGAAAATAACTGTTTATCAGGATTTTTTAAACGCCATACATCTACTAACTTTAGCCTTGCACAGAATTGTGATAGATATTTTGCATTTTTTTCATATAATAATCTATTTTTATTAGCTGATTTCATTTCTGATGGAGTTGATTTTGTTATTGAAGTGGCTGGCAAAGTCTTCAACTGACATAGAAGTGGTTTTAGGGGGTGGGGTGGGCGGAGAAGAATATTGAAAGTGGAGAACAGATGTTTTGGGTTTGAAGAAAGATTAGAGATAAGAGTAGAGAAGTAATGTTGTTTATAGAGATTAAGGGCAGAATAGTAGGAATTCAAAATGAACTTGTAATGACGGAAATCGACTGAACTCCGAGATTTTCTCCAGTGCCGCTCAGCAGTACAGGAACATCTGCGTAGGTACAGTGTCAAAGGAGTATGCCAAGGCTGAGGATGAGTGTGTGATTTACAGTGTCAAAGGAGTATGCCAAGGCTGAGGATGAGTGTGTGATTTCCAAGCAATGGTAAGAGGGGCCAGATTGTCAAGGACCGATGTAAGGGTGGAATTATAAAGGCAGATAGATTGGTCAGGGCAGGAGAAGGATGAGATGGATGAGAGGAGCGTTTTGAGGGAATTAGCAAGCAGTTTAATTGGCAATAGTTTAATTGGTTGAAAAGTATATGTGACATAGTAAATTATTATATTGTGTCAGGGTCCTTACCGTTGCCCTCAATTGCGGCCAAAATGGAGCTTGCAGCAGTCCGTCTCAGCGTCTCACCTGGAGGGACGCTGAGACCATTCTGTATAGCAGCTGTGGCTGCAACTCACTTGGGCTCAGATTACAAGTTGTGCAGTAAATCCGTTGCGTATACACCATGCAAATGGGGCCGTACCACTATTTCCATTGTGCTGCCATTACAAGTCACCATAAAATTTTCTTTTCTTGTGTGGTATGGTGTGGTAAGCCGCATACCGCACAAACACCAAGTTCTGACTTGGCGTGCTTTCTCTCATAGAGATCAATGGAGAAAAATGTTTGGAAAAAACCTAACTAGTTTTTTCACCAATAGAGGGCATTAGTTAATGTGTGTCATATAGATAACATTAGAGCTCACAAACGTGAAGTTACCTAGGAGTAAGCACTGATGGTCTAAAATGCAAGTCTGTCAAAAAACTGAAATAAGGGGGCACTTTGCAGAGGCTTAGATACATGGTAATCAAAGAGGTAACAAGTGTATTATTATAACTGTGTTGGTTATGTAAAACTGGGGAATGGGTAATAAAGGGATTAATTATCTTTTAAACAACAAACATTCTGGTGTTGACTGTCCCTTTAAAATAAATAAAAACTTACCTGTGAAAATTTTTTAAACCTAAGCTTAAAGGGACAGTCAAGTCCAAAGAAAACTTTCATTTTTCAAATAGGGCATGTAATTTTAAACAACTTTCCAATTTTACTTTTATCAACGATTTTGCTTTGTTCTCTTGGTATTCTAGTTGAAAGCAAATCTAGGAAGGCACATATGATGATTTCTAAGCCCTTGAAGGCCGCCTCTATTTTATTTACTTTTCACAGCAGGGGAGAGTAAGCTCATGTAGGCCATATAGATAGCATTGTGATCACGCTTGTGGCTAGTGGCAGACACTGCACTAATTGGCTAAAATGCAAGTCAATAGATAATAACTAAAAGTCATGTGATTAGGGGTGGTCAGAAGATGCTTAGATACAAGTTAGTCACAGAAGTAAAAAGTGTATTAATATAACAGTGTTTGTTTTTTACAAAACTGGGGAATGGGTAATAAAGGGATTATCTATCTTTTTAAACAACAACAATTCTGGTGCTGACTGTCCCTTTAAACTAAAAATAAAACTAACATTACTTGTTTAAAAAAATTTAAAATACCAAAGATAAAAAGCTAACATGACATCACAAGGGAATAGCTCTGCATCCCTCACCTGTTCATAGTTTTCAGGGAATGCTGATGGGCCTTCCATATATTCATAAGCATGAGTGGTCCTCGTGGAACATCACCTGTATAGGAGACCTTTATAAACAAAAGAGGTTACTAACTTCTAAGCAAATAGTGGAGCAAATAGATGAGGCTCCTAGGTGGCTAATGTTTGAAAGTCATAGAATACTGGGATATTGTCAGGCTTGGGGATTTCCCTAAACAAATTTGAGAGAATGTACTATTTGGGGAAAAAGATGGAAGTCAGGGAACAAACTCATAAAACCACTTACAAATCATCATCTACTTCTCCTCAGTGATTATAGTGAGGTTATGCCATAGCAGATAAAGGCTTGAATGTTCAGATCTTACCTACTGAAGTAGAACATGTGACGACAATTACTAAATTAGCCATACACTGCATATCACATTTGGAGACATATTTTAAGGTTCTCTTAAAATGGTACTTAACTCCCCTTAACCTGACTAAGATATATCCTGCAGCCTCTCCACAGTGCTGGAGGGAATGTGGCCAACTTTTTGGAGTGAGACATTCTCCCTGCTCTCAGATTTAGGTATAACACTTCCTATGTCCCCAGTTCTGGCCCTTCTACATATAGGTCTCCAGGACCCACAGAAATCTCAACAACTATTGGGAGCCACAATCCTATTTGCTGCTAAGGTCTGCATTGCTAGGGCATGGAAAAAGTCAGAGGCTCCAACCCTAGCCCAGATCACCCAAGTCATTGACTACCTAGCTTCTATGGAAAGGGGCTTTTACAATGTTACTGAACGCATGGACAAGTATTGAACGATCTGGAGTAAGTGGTTTCTCAAACCTCCTTAGACGTCCAACTATTTCTCACTGCCATTTAGATCTATCTGCTGGTTTCCTTCTCATCCCCTTGAGGTACCTGATTTTTGTTTTTTATCTAAAAAAAAAAACAAAAAAAAACTAACATTAAAAAAAATATATAAAACCTAACATTACAAAAAAATAATAAAGCCTAAATTTACAAAAAATAATAAAACCTAACAAACCGCTAAAATTACACAAAATAACTACAGAAAAATAAAAAATGAAATTGTCCAAAATAAAAATATATTCCTATTCTAATACACCCCGTTAAAAAAAAATAAAAAAACCCTAATCTCTAAATAAACTACAAATAGCCCTTAAAAGGGCCTTTTGTAGGGCATTGCCCCAAAGTTAACAGCTCTTTTGTAAAGAAAATAAACCAATAATTCCTAACATTACAACCCCCCACCCCACCATAATAAAAAAAAACTTAACTTTAAAAAAGCCTTTTCGAGGCAATAGGTAGATAACGTTTTTTTTTTTAGTAAGGTTTTTTTAATTTTAGGGGGGTGGTGGGTTGTAATGTTAGGGGGTAAATGGTTTATTTTATTTGCAAAAGAGCTGTTATGGTTAGGGCAATGTTTTACAAAGGCCCTTTTAAGGGCTATTGGTAGTTTGTTTAGAGATTAGGTTTTTATTTTATTTTGGATTTTTTTTTACGGGGGTATTAGAATAGGAATATTTTTATTTTTTGGATAGTTTCGGTTTCTTTTAAGTTATGTTAGCTTTTTTTTATTTTGGGTATTTTTTATTTTTTTAAACAAGCAATGTTAGTTTTATTTTAAATTTAAGTTTAAATTGTAATTGTTTTTTAATGGTAAGTTTAATTTAAAGTTAAGGTGTGTGTTATGTTTAGGGTTTAATCATTTAATTTAGGTAGTAGTGATGTGGGGAAATGGTGGTTTAGGGGTTAATATGTTTACTTTAGTGGTTGCGACATGGGGGGATGACGGTTTAGGGATTAATAGGTTTATTTAGTGTTGGCGATGTGTGGGGACAGTGGTTTAGGGGTTAATATGTTGTAATATCAAGTAGCTGACCATTCCATTGGCACGCAAAGGCCATTTTTCAATTGGTAAAGCCATACCGCACAACTTGTAATCTGGGCCTAGGCGCATGCGGCCATGCACTGCCTAGATTTAAAGGGCTAGTGATTAATTATAGAAACGTTCACCTGGAGGGCACAGGCCCCTATAAAAGCTCACTCAGCCCATCACTCTGGACTGAGTTATTGCCTATTCAGGTCCTTCCTTGCTCTTTCCTGCTCATGACTTGTGTACCTGAGTATCTGTGCATACCTACCTAAGTATCCCTGCTGTAATACCTGTGTATGCTTTCCTTGCTTCTGAAACCAAGCACCTCTGCTGTGATACCTGTGTATGCTTACCTTGCTTCTGAAACCAAGCATCTCTGCCGTATTACCTGTGTATACTTACCTTGCTTCTGAGATCAAGCAGCTTTGCTGTGATACCTGTGTATGCTTAACTTGCTTCTGAAGCCAAGCATCTCTGCTGTAATACCTGTGTATAATTACCTTGCTTCTGAGACCAAACACCTCTGCTGTGATACTTGTGTATGCTTAAATTGCTTCTGAAGCCAAGCATCTCTGCTGTGATACCTGTGTATGCTCACCTTGCTTCTGTGACCAAGCACCTCTGCTGTGATACCTGTATATGCTTACCTTGTTTCTGAAGCCAATCAGCTCTGCCATGATACCTATGTATGCTTACCTTGCTCCTGAGACCAAGCATCTCTGCTGTGATACCTGTGAATGCATACCTTATTGCTGAGACCAAGAATATCTGCTGTGATACCTGTGTATGCTAACATTGCTCCAGAGACCAAGAATCTCTGCTGTGAAACCTGTGTATGCTTACCTTGAAACCAAACATCTCTGCTGTGATACCTGTGTATGCTTACTGTGCTCTTGAGACCAAGCATTCCTGCTGTGATACCTGTGTATGCTTACCTTACTCCTGAGACCAAGCATCTCTACCGTGATACCTGTGTATGCTTAACTTGCTTCTGAAGCCAAATATCTCTGCCGTTATACCTGCGTATGCTTACCTTGCTTCCGAGACCAAGCACCTCTGCTGTGATACTTGTGTATGCTTAAATTGCTTCTGAAGTCAAGCAGCTCTGCTGTGAAACCTGTGTATGCTTACCTTGAAACCAAACATATCTGCTGTGATACCTGTGTATGTTTACCTTGCTCTTGAGACCAAGCATTCCTGCTGCGATACCTGTGTATGCTTACCTTACTCCTGAGACCAAGCATCTCTGCTGTAATACCTGTGTATACTTACCTTGTTCATGAGACCAGGCATCTAAGCTGTGATACATGTGTATGCCTACCTTGTTCCTGAGACTAAGCATCCCTGTCGTGATACCTGTGTATGCTTACCTGTATCCTGAAAATCTAAGCAGGATTCCTAAAACCGGTGTGTAATTTCCCCAAGTTGTGTCAGTTGTTCTCATCTGGACATTTAAAATAAACCTCACCAACAGTACCCTCTGGGTAGTCTGTGCTTATTGAGAGACTTGTGCTTAAAGTGTTCTTTTTCTTCACTTCAACACCAGTATATTGTTGACTATACTTTTTTGCAAAATACTTTTATTTGATTATCTTCAGGTTGGAATATGACCTCAATGTGGTTTCCTTGCATTACTTCAGTAAAGTTTGTTCAAGAAAATACTTTCTTTGTTCTGTGTTTCTATTCCTTCATATTGAGTTCCACACACCTCCCCTCACCCTTACATATTGGTTGTATTAGTGGTATGATGTAAAAATAAGGCAGTGGTGGAGATAAAAAAAAGTCTTCTTTAACACTATTTTTGAATACATATATATAAAAGTCCATGAAGGTACATTTCAAAACACACTGTGTAAAAGGGGACCGGCAACTGGCCACTTCACTTGTTGCAGGTTGGCGCACATGTTTGGTTAATACCGGGAGTAGTTTAAAGGCTTAGTGTATGCCTCCCATGAAGAGGTCCAGTATAACTTTTTGGAATGAAGCAGATGCCCTGTTCAACTAGATGAGTAAGTTTCTTAGATACGGCCTTTAAAAATGTACACATACATTATTTGATAGTGCTGTTTTGCTGTGGTACTGTGAACAACAATTGTTAATTGCTGGTTATAAATTTGGATATTAAATGCTATACTTGAAAGTGTGAATTTTTCCTTTTATATTAGAGGTATGTCATGTTGCGTTTACAGGACTCACTGATTGGATGTACTAGGTTACGTGGCATGGAATGAACCAATTAAGCATTGTTCTAATTAAATAGGTAGATGTAAAGGTTTGTGAGGGAAATACCATCTGATTGGCTGATTATTGGTATTTAAACACAGTTTGAGGAGGGTTCAGTTCACCTTTGAAAAGCAAGAAGGGGAAATTCACATCAGGTGATTATTTTGATCTGTGTAGTACTATATACTGGCTGTGATTAATTTTAGAATGATTGACTATAGTCTTAGATGTTTTTGCAGAGTTTGGATGCATGGATCTAACCTATTTTAATAATTGTTCCCAAGCTACTGAAAGCATAGATTATTGTACTTGGAGGACGGTGTACTCATAGCTTATTGAAGGATCTTACAACTTTTGCTAAATGCTTTATAACTGCGCTCAGACTGTTTCTATATGTTATACAGAGTAGAATTTGAATAATGGTGCACTGCACTGATCTTTTCTTTCAAGTTGGATTTTTACATTTTTGTAATGTTTCTAAAAAATTGCTCACTGTAATAATAATAAAAGTTATGTTCTATGAATATTTTCACCCTGATAACTGTATTAGATAGTTATTATGAAATAGTTTTTTCTTTCCTATATTGTATACATAATACAGAATTTAGCAAGCTAACTATTTGAGAAATAGCCTACTTAGTAAAATTATTCAACCCACATTGCAAATCAGGTTTTTTGTCAAAATTTACAGACTTTCAACTTTTTGCAATAAATAAATCAAACAAAAGCAATTGAAATTACTTAACACAATGAATGCTTCAAGTGGTTTCCACAAATTCAACTGAAAATGCTACTTTTAAAGTTTTTCTTGTGCTTTTGGGTCAGCAGTGTTCCGGCATGGAAACCTTCTGCGTTTAGTAAAACTGTATTTTATAGATAGATAAATAAATAGAAAGACAGACATGCAGATAGATAAAATCTTTATACATATGCCGATAACATAAAAATAGCCTCCATAAACTTAGAGCATATTACTCTAACGCCTAGATTTAGAGTTTTGCGGCCAAAGGGGTGCGTTAGCTACGCATGCTTTTTTCTGGCCGCACCTTTTAAATACCGCTGGTATTTAGAGTTCACAGAATGGCTGCGTTAGGCTCCAAAAAAGGAGCGTAGAGCATATTTACCGCAACTTCAACTCTCGATACCAGCGGTGCTTACGGACGCAGCCAGCTTAAAAAACGTGCTTGTGCACGATTCCCCCATAGAAAACAATGGGGCTGTTTGAGCTGAAAAAAAACCTAACACCTGCAAAAAAGCCGCGTTCAGCTCCAAACGCAGCCCCATTGTTTTCTATGGGGAAACACTTCCTACGTCTGCACCTAACACTCTAACATGTACCCCGAGTCTAAACACCCCTAACCTTACACTTATTAACCCCTAATCTGCCGCCCCCGCTATCGCTGACCCCTGCATATTATTTTTAACCCCTAATCTGCCGCTCCGTACACCCCCGCCACCTACATTATCCCTATGTACCCCTAATCTGCTGCCCTAACATCGCCGACCCCTATATTATATTTATTAACCCCTAATCTGCCGCCCCCAACGTCGCCTCCACCTAACTACACTTATTAACCCCTAATCTGCCGACCGGACCTGAGCGCTACTATAATAAATGTATTAACCCCTAATCCGCCTCACTCCCGCCTCAATAACCCTATAATAAATAGTATTAACCCCTAATCTCCCCTCCCTAACATTGCCGACACCTAACTTCAAGTATTAACCCCCAATCTGCTGACAGGAGCTCACCGCTACTCTAATAAATTTATTAAGCCCTAAAGCTAAGTCTAACTTTAACCCTAGCACCCCCCTAAATTAAATATAATTTAAATCTAACGAAATAAATTATCTCTTATTAAATAAATTATTCCTATTTAAAGCTAAATACTTACCTGTAAAATAAACCCTAATATAGCTACAATATAAATTATAATTATATTGTAGCTATTTTAGGATTAATATTTATTTTACAGGCAACTTTGTAATTATTTTAACCAGGTACAATAGCTATTAAATAGTTAATAACTATTTAATAGTTACCTAGTTAAAATAATTACAAAATTACCTGTAAAATAAATCCTAACCTAAGTTACAATTAAACCTAACACTACACTATCAATAAATTAATTAAATAAACTACCTAGAATTATCTACAATTAAACCTAACACTACACTATCAATAAATAAATTAAATACAATTCCTACAAATAAATACAATTAAATAAACTAACTAAAGTACAAAAAATAAAAAAGAACTAAGTTACAAAAAATAAAAAAATATTTACAAACATTAGAAAAAAAATACAACAATTTTAAACTAATTACACCTACTCTAAGCCCCCTAATAAAATAACAAAGACCCCCAAAATAAAAAAATGCCCTACCCTATTCTAAATTACAAAAGTTCAAAGCTCTTTTACCTTACCAGCCCTTAAAAGGGCCCTTTGCGGGGCATGCCCCAAAGAATTCAGCTCTTTTGCCTGTAAAAAAATAACATACAATACCCCCCCCACATTACAACCCACCACCCACATACCCCTAATCTAACCCAAACCCTCCTTAAATAAACCTAACACTAAGCCCCTGAAGATCTCCCTACCTTGTCTTCACCATGCCAGGTTCACCGATCGGTCCAGAAGAGGGTCCGAAGTCTTGATCCAAGCCCAAGCGGGGGGCTGAAGAGTGAAGTCCATCCTCGGGCTGAAGTCTGGATCCAAGCGGCGGCTGAAGAAACCCATCATTGGGCTGAAGTCTTGATCCAAGCGGGCGCTGAAGAAGTCCATCATCGGGATGAAGTCTTCTATGAAGCAGCATCTTCAATCTTCTTTCTTCCGGAGCCATCATCTTCCAGCCGACGTGGAACATCCTCTTCTACCGACGCCTACTCGCCGAATGACGGTTCCTTTAAATGACATCATCCAAGATGACGTCCGTCGAATTCCGATTGGCTGATAGGATTCTATCAGCCAATCGGAATTAAGGTAGGAAAATTCTGATTGGCTGATGGAATCAGCCAATCAGATTCAAGTTCAATCCGATTGGCTGATCCGATCAGCCAATCAGATTGAGCTCGCATTCTATTGGCTCTTCCGATCAGCCAATAGAATGCGAGCTCAATCTGATTGGCTGATCGGATCAGCCAATCGGATTGAACTTGATTCTGATTGGCTGATTCCATCAGCCAATCAGAATTTTCCTACCTTAATTCCGATTGGCTGATAGAGTCCTATCAGCCAATCGGAATTCGACGGACGCCATCTTGGATGACGTCATTTAAAGGAACCGTCATTCGGCCGGTAGGCGTCGGTAGAAGAGGATGTTCCGCGTCGGCTGGAAGATGATGGCTCCGGAAGAAAGAAGATTGAAGATACTGCTTCATAGAAGACTTCATCCCGATGATGGACTTCTTCAGCGCCCGCTTGGATCAAGATTTCAGCCCGATGATGGATTTCTTCAGCCGCCGCTTGGATCCAGACTTCAGCCCGAGGATGGACTTCACTCTTCAGCCCCCCGCTTCGGCTTGGATCAAGACTTCGGACCCTCTTCCGGACCGATCGGTGAACCTGGCATGGTGAAGACAAGGTAGGGAGATCTTCAGGGGCTTAGTGTTAGGTTTATTTAAGGGGGGTTTGGGTTAGATTAGGGGCATGTGGGTGGTGGGTTGTAATGTGGGTGGGGTATTGTATGTTTTTTTTTTACAGGCAAAAGAGCTGAATTCTTTGGGGCATGCCCCGCAAAGGGCCCTTTTAAGGGCTGGTAAGGTAAAAGAGCTTTGAACTTTTGTAATTTAGAATAGGGTAGGGCATTTTTTTATTTTGGGGGTCTTTGTTATTTTATTAGGGGGCTTAGAGTAGGTGTAATTAGTTTAAAATTGTTGTAATTTTTTTCTTATGTTTGTAAATATTTTTTTATTTTTTGTAACAGTTCTTTTTTATTTTTTGTACTTTAGTTAGTTTATTTAATTGTATTTATTTGTAGGAATTGTATTTAATTTATTTATTGATAGTGTAGTGTTAGGTTTAATTGTAGATAATTCTAGGTAGTTTATTTAATTAATTTATTGATAGTGTAGTGTTAGGTTTAATTGTAACTTAGGTTAGGATTTATTTTACAGGTAATTTTGTAATTATTTTAACTAGGTAACTATTAAATAGTTATTAACTATTTAATAGCTATTGTACCTGGTTAAAATAATTACAAAGTTGCCTGTAAAATAAATATTAATCCTAAAATAGCTACAATATAATTATAATTTATATTGTAGCTATATTAGGGTTTATTTTACAGGTAAGTATTTAGCTTTAAATAGGAATAAGTTATTTAATAAGAGTTAATTTATTTCGTTAGAATAAAATTATATTTAACTTAGGGGGGTGTTAGGGTTAGGGTTAGAATTAGCTTTAGGGGTTAAAAAAATTATTAGAGTAGCGGTGAGCTCCGATCGGCAGATTAGGGGTTAATACTTGAAGTTAGGTGTCGGCGATGTTAGGGAGGGCAGATTAGGGGTTAATACTATTTATTATAGGGTTATTGAGGTGGGAGTGAGGCGGATTAGGGGTTAATAACTTTATTATAATAGCGGCGCGGTCCGGTCGGCAGATTAGGGGTTAATAAGTGTAGGTAGGTAGCGGCGACGTTGGGGGCGGCATATTAGGGGTTAATAAATATAATATAGGGGTCGGCGGTGTTAGGGGCAGCAGATTAGGGGTTCATAGGGATAACGTAGGTGGCAGCGGCGTGCGGTCGGCAGATTAGGGGTTAAAAAAATTTAATAGAGTAGCGGCGATGTGGGGGGAACTCGGTTTAGGGGTACATAGGTAGATTATGGGTGTTAGTGTACTTTAGAGCACAGTAGTTAAGAGCTTTATGAACCGGCGTTAGCCCAGAAAGCTCTTAACTACTGACTTTTTTCTGCGGCTGGAGTTTTGTTGTTAGATTTCTAACGCTCACTTCAGCCAAGACTCTAAATACCGGCGTTAGAAAGATCCCATTGAAAAGATAGGATACGCAAATGGCGTAGGGGGATCTGCGGTATGGAAAAGTCGCGGTTGGAAAGTGAGCGTTAGACCCTTTCCTGACTGACTCCAAATACCAGAGGGCGGTAAAAACCAGCGTTAGGAGCCTCTAACTCTGGTTTTCACGGCTACCGCCCAACTCTAAATCTAGGTGTAAGTAAAGCTCAACAACATCAAACACTTTTAAAGGTTACTTATAAGCAATCCATTCTACCTCCTTTGTATAAGTATTCCATGCTACCTCCTGTGTATAATTAATCCATGCTACCTCTTTCCAGCAAGTAAGTTTGAACAGAGAGTGAGAGAACAAGTTTGTTCTCAAAAAATATAGCTAAGGAGGCTGCCCTAGTAGGGGTGGATATAACAGTTTCCAGCCTAAAGTTACCTAATTTGCTATATGATGTATAATACTACATTCCAGGGATGACATATACACACATAAACAGATCATCATAACATGTGACAGTGAATTTAAATTAATATAAAATAATACAGTTTGTACCCTGGTGTAAAAAAAATAGAAGTAATAATTTAGTAAATAACCCATGAAAATCCAGTTTCCATCTATGCAGCACTTCCATTCATAATACAGCATTGAAACAATGACCCCACTCTAATACACCAGTGCAGAATGTGAGTTCTCTACTCATGAATGCAGCAAATCCACTAATTAATCAGCATACATCCCTGAACTGTTCCACTAACCAGCACAACAACTCTAGTCTCCACAAATAGCGGCAGCTAAGGATTCTTTACAGCATTTATGTAAATTAATCAGTTAAAATTTTAATTGAACAATATTGGTTATTTCCCCTGCATTTGTTCATTTTATTTGGCTTTTGTCCATCACCCTACTTCTGCTTTCTGTTCTCATGTCTTATAATACTATAAGTATTGTTTCTGATGACTTATGCAATCTCTTTGTCCAAGGCCCTCAAACTTTTTGATAATCTTTAGTTTTCCTTTCACTATCTATCTATCTATCTATCTATCTATCTATCTATCTATCTATCTATCTATCTATCTATCTATCTATCTATCTATCTATCTACTACATATTTATCTATCATCTATCTATTTATCAATAATCTACCTATTTATCTATCATATATTTATTTGTCTATCTGCCTGTCTTTCTATCAATCTATCTATCTATCTATCTACTACATTTTTATCTATCATCTATCTTTTTATCAACAATCTACCTATTTATCTATCATCTATTTATTTGTCTTTCTTTCTTTCTATCTATCTATCTATCTATCTATCTATCTATCATCTATCTATCCATGTATTTGTAAAATATGACATTTTATCTTTGTAATTATGCAATAGTCAACTAATGTTTATTCATCTGTAATTATAGTGCATGACCCAGGATGGTATCCAAGTAACAGATTTACCATCAATAGGATCAAAGACATCAGTAAAATTGTTTGAAGAAAAATGTTACTGCTTCCCAAATAAGGTATGAAAAATTATTACTTGCCTCTTCATTTTATAGATTACAATACAGAATGCATTACATTTATTGGAGTATTTTAATAATTATTATAATTCGCATTTTAGGAATATTGGGAATATACCTTGAAATGTGAGTGTATGTACAGTATATATTAGTATCGCTCTATTCATTGCTATCAATAAATCTAGTCCACTGTGCCATATATTTCTTTTCATATATATTAGAAATTAATGTATAGGTAGATTTATGGTTATTTGAATCAGATTTATCTTTAAAAGCGAATAATGACTGTGTTTTTAAAACCAACTGATCAATATTACAATTTATTTCCTTTATATATACTGTTTGTGAGAGATTGTTACGTTTGTGAATGTAGTTTTATTATACGGCTAACAAGGTCAATATTTACTGAATAAAGGGGATGCTGAGACATTGATTATATTAAATAGATTTTAATTTCCTTTGAATATGATCTTTGAAAAAAATCCCTATTCTAGACATTTTGTCTGACTTTACAGAGAATGCTGCTACTTTATAAAAAAAAAAGAAACTAATTAATATATGATATGGTGTTATTTTATATAATTATACATTTCCTAGATTTTTTTAAATCCTCTGAAGAAAATACTTTTACTGACCCTGACCCTAGAATCAGTCAAAACCAGGATCCAATTTCAACTAACCACTTCTTATCTGTTTCCATTGATGTGCCTTCCTGTACTTGTAATAGCCCTATTGTGACATTGCAAATACAGAGATGAGTGACCATGAAAGGGTATCACTGGTACTGAAAATACAAGTTAAGTATCAAATAAATTACTAATGACTTTCTGTACAGAATCAGAGAAAGGCAAACCTAAACAAGTAGACTTTAATAAGGTAAAAAGACAGACTAAAAATAGAAATACACAGACTTAAAATCACACAGAATAACATTATTTCATGCTATATATGAAAATACAGACTTAAAATGACACAGAATAACATTATTTCATGATATATATATATATATATATATATATATATATATATATATATATACATACAGTATATATATATATATATATATGTATATATATATATATATATATATATATACATATACATACAGTATATATATATATATATATATATGACTCCATAACATCCAAAGGAGGAAGAAACAGGAACTCCGGACTCCAGAATACTTGTGCAAAGAAGTTTATTCAGCAATGTTGCTCATAGTAAGGTGTGTAACCTAGAATACACCTGAAGCATTTCGCGCATGCGCACATGCGCTTCATCAGAGGTCTATATACAGTATATATATATATATATATATATATATATATATATATATATATATATATATATATATATATAATACAATTATGCATTTGTTGTCTTTGGACAATGATGGTCCCATTTACAGGATTTATACTTATTTGTATTGACACATTTGTTACTCACTCAAAACTGAGATTGGTTCACAAAGTGAATTTTAAAATGTGAAGTTAAATATGAAAAGGTGTTTCTTCTCAGTTTGCAAATGTTAACACTATGTGGCTTGATAATAGATTAATAATATTATATACCAAAATATCTTGTTTTAGCTCAAATCTATTTATAGTGTTTAGAATTCTATATAATTATAGTGCATGACCCAGAATTACTTTGCTTTATTACACCAAAAAGAAATATAATTAAAAAGATAAATTTAAAAAATATATATATTTAAAAAAAATTGTATGTGACAAAAAAATAACTTTTAAAATTAATATTTAAGTAGCAATATGTTTTCTAACTTTAAGGATTGATTTGAAAATGGCATTGCAGGACCTCTGAGACTAGGAATTGGGGAAAAAATCTTGGGATGTGGGACATATTCTATTTTATTTGTTTATCTTTGTATCAGTATCTTTCTTGAATTAGAGATATGCTAAATAAAGCTTTAATTTTTCTTTATAGTAGGAGTGTTGGTGGATTACAAAAAGACTTTTTGCAAGAAACTGCCTTGCCCCAACACCTACATACATATGTGTTAATATTGATCGGTTAATTGTTCCTCTCTGTCAGTAACCACCAAAGATGTTATCGACACATTTTTGGCAGTAACACTCAGAGCAATGTTTATCACCTTTCTGATAGTAGCACACATCACAGTTTGTAGGGTTCTTGATATGAAGAAGAGACACATGCATTGCATAATGCTCCAAAAGTCCCCAAAAATGTTGTGGTTTGTCTCCATGCTGGCAAGTCTTTGGTCAAATGATGGTCCACAGTCTTTCATAGAATATGATATATATTTTGAACCACTAGTAGGAGGTAAAGAACCCATGCAAGAGCTTTTTAATAGAGGTTGTTCCAGCTACTTGCTTATGGATTACAAAATATGAAGCTCAGAACTATGAGATGCAGAGTCCCTAAGGAGGAGTATTTACAAAGATGAAAGAAAACACTCTTCCCAGCAGCTGAAGGATACAGGGACATAGAAATACCCTGTTATGTGCACAGTATTTCCCTGATGGGACTTAAGCCATTATTACCTTCAGGCGTCATGAGGTCTCTTCCTTAGCCTCCCCTGAGGGACTCCAGTATTTCATAATGCAATCCTCTGCAGTACTCAATACCGGCAATGGATGGGCTCTCTACTGGATACTGCTGCAACTGCATTGACATTGACATGCCTGGTAAGCCAGTGGAGGGGTGCTGCATAAGGTAAGTGCCTTTACAGAGCACAGACACAGCCCAGAGGCTATTTTTAGGTACAAAAAATGCAAAAGGATTAGACTGTGGGATTGGTAGGGAATGTAGCTCACCTTTAAAACGTTATCCCAAAAGTTTCAAAGTAAATGTAGTATAAGGTGGCGCAACTTAGCTTGCTATTCCCAAAGTGTATAATATCAATAGCTATGATTGCTTGGACGTTACGGGTCAATTATGCAAACCAGTATCTGTATGCTCCTATTAATAAATATAGAAAGAGGATGTATGTCCTCAGAGGGTGCGCAGATGCTGGCAAGTTGTTTGGAGGAGAAGGAACTCCCGATATTAGTCCCGATGAAATCCGGATGGACCTCGAGCTGTTGAGAAGGAGAAACTTCTCCTTATTAATAAATATATATACACAATGCTAAAAATAAAATACAATGTATTATTATATGAATAAAAACTTAAAATATGCAAGATCGTCAAAACATTACATATATGTGTAAAATATAAAACTGGACACCAGTGTCAGCTTAAAATAAATGATAATAAAAGCTCTATCATTCACAAATATATCCAAAATTATTAAACAAGTTTGTTACTATAGGAGTCCAACAACGTATCTAACAAAAATTTGGATAAACTGTCTGCTTGAGGAAATTGGAACTTAAATGTTAAATGTAACTCATTTGAATGTCACAGTAATGTTGATAATAGTTACAACTCAATAGTCTTAATCCAATAGTCAAAATACTTTTCGGGTATAGTATTGCGATCTGACAGATAGCTGCGAATATAATAAGTAGAAAATGTTATTATTTGTTAGGCAAATTTGCCCGATAGTATCTTATAGTGTTTCTGTTTGAAAACACTATTTATTGGTGTGACCGGGATGGAAAGGTTCTCCCAAAATACTCCGTTGAGCATTTTGCTTTAAGTTCCGGTGAGTAGTATAATCCGTTCTCTGCTGAGTTATTCTTTGCCGGTCCTTGATTTTGAAATGGTGACTTGCTGTTAAGTGCCCGCTTCCTTGATGTTATCCACCGAATTATTGCTGTCTGTTAATAACCGCTTCCTGCAGGTTGGTGTTCTTTGCTCAATCCCTCAGGTGCTGGGGTGATGTTTCCTTCACCTTAATGCGGTCTGGTTCCTTGCCGCTTGCTGAGGTGGTCTTTGCTTTTCTTTGATGGGGTCTCAGATGTAGCTATATGCTGGCTACTTTGGTGGTATTCTCCGGTTTTCTTCTTGCGGTCTGTTAGTAACCGCTTCTTGTAGGTGGTATCAGCTTCTGCTTGTTGAACCCCTAAAGTGCTGGGGTAACTTTTTTCTTTCTTTGATGCGGTCCGATTCTTTACCACTTGCTAGATAAGGGTAGCGGTTCTGCTTACCAGACCCCTTGGAGATTGTAGATGTATCCAAGAGATAACAATAGCTCCGTATTGTCTCTGCTCACCTGTCCACACACCTCAATCGGTGTAACAGGTGTATCTG
The DNA here is from genome assembly GCF_027579735.1 of Bombina bombina. Classification (NCBI taxonomy): domain Eukaryota; kingdom Metazoa; phylum Chordata; class Amphibia; order Anura; family Bombinatoridae; genus Bombina; species Bombina bombina. The sequence goes on from NC_069502.1 coordinate 509,750,063, forward strand.
GTATCAACGCGTTTCGGCTGAGCAACCTTTCTCAAGATCTTTAGGTACATAACCTGCTCCCCTGATGACACAATTTTTTTTTTCTCCATGTCATGTCATTAACAGTTTTTCTCCATGTCATGTCATTAACAGTTTTTTTCTCCATGTCATGTCATTAACAGTTAATTAAGCATTTAACTCCTATAATTGCCAGGTGATATAAACAGATTTTTTTTATGTCAGCATTTTATATACTGTTGTACACTGTATACCCTTTAGTAGGTAATCTGCTGTAATGTTCATCATGCAGATTCTGTTAAACAAATAATAATTTTTACATGGGCAGAACTCCTTTCTCTGTAGATGCATGACATAACATATGCTATTAGTGTACATGATTTTATAGTATACACTCCTATAGGTAAACACCTTTCATTTATTGTATTATGCATGTTTATTTCCTATTGAAGTTTACCAATTAACATTCTGGAACTTGGAGCAAACTTCGGGCTATTCAGCCCTGACCTCTATTGAAGGAGGAAAATGTAATCCATTTCCAGTCAGACAGCATCTTGGTGGTTTCCTACATAAGTTATCACAGGGGCTAACCGCAGTCCACTGGCCATGCAGGAAGTATTTATTACTCTTGGGCAAAGAAGAATTATCAATCCCTATTGGCAATTCACAATACCAGGCGTGAACAACTGGGAGGTGGATTATTCTAGCAGTCGATTGGTCCATTCCAGAGAGTGGTCTCTCCATAAGACATTTTTGATTGTTTTATTGATCCAATGGGCTTACTGGACATAGCTCTAATGGCCTCTCACTTAAATCTCTTACTTCCATGCTATTGTCCAAGGTCAAAAGATCCTAAGCCTCTAGTCTCCATGGTATGTCCATGGGACTTTCATCTAGCATACCTGTTTGTTTTTATTCCAAGAGTAATTTCTTGGATTAAACAGGAGTCAACATCTGTAATATTAGTTGCTTCAGCCTGGTGACGCAGGACTTGGTATGTAGACAAAGTGCAGATGTCCTTTTGCTTTACATTGCTTTTTTTGCCTCTGAAACAGAATCTATTGTCTCAAGGTTATTTTTTTCTATCAAGATCCTAAATCTCTATTTTAATGGTGTGGAGTTTAAACACCTAGTTTTGGAACATAGAGATTTATTTGATTCGGTCATTGAATCTTTCATGCCGGCCAGAAAGCCTATAACACAAAAGATTTAACACAAGATTGAAAGACATATTTTAAGTGGTGTTTTTCCAGAAGGTTTTCTTGGTATCCTTTAACATTCCTAGAATCCTTCATTTTTTCCAGGATGCCCTTGACAATAGTTTGTCCACTATTTTCTGCCTTATCTCTTTTTTTCTTTGGAAAATGGCTAAACTTCCTGAGCTTCAGACTTTTGTTCAGATGTTAGAATTAGGCCACTGATGTTACCTTTTTCTCCACCCTGGAATCTGAACTTATTTTTCTCTATATTATAAGGTTCTTCTCTTGAATCATTTCATAATCTGATTGTAACAAACACTTTGAAGTTCTATCTCTATCAAGTAAAAGATTTCAGACAAACTTCTAGTTTTCTAGTTTTTTACTACTATATTTAGTAGGGGGCAGAAACTATTAAGGTAGCCTTGGCCTCAACTCATAAAAAGGGATTCAAGATTTTCTTGACAGTGGGAAGGTCCCCTTCCTAAGAGTATTACAGCTCTTTCTTTAAGAGAAATTGTGACAGTGTGGGTTTTTGAAAGATCATGCTTCTTTGGAGCAGATTTGCAAAGCTGCAACATGTCTTATCTGCATACTTTTTTCAGAGTTTATCGCAAGCAACTTTTGGCACTAAAGTCCTTCAGGCTGTAGTGGTGACTAAATAAGAACTGCCAGAAAAATTGTCCCACCCTTTCCATAACATAGACCATCGGCTTGGGCATTAATCCCATATATTATGGAGGACTGTGGGCCATCATCATTTTAAGTAAGAAAAAAATATATACTTACCTAATAAATTATTTTCTTTCGGAATGTTGATAGACCACAGGCCCTGTCCATTTCAATTTTTGAGCGACAGTTCTAATGACACCTCTATAGACCCTGCTATGCCTTTCCTATCTTTTTTTTTATATTCTCCCCTCGACTATACATAAAACTAAGATAGAGAAGGGAGGTGGGATGGTTTTAAATGATTGACCTCCTCCGAGTGGTGGGAAATATATCTTATATGTTATGGAGGACTGTGGACCATCATCATTCCGAAAGAAAATAATTTATCAGGTAAGCATAAATTTTGTTTTCACATGGTGTCCAATAAATTACAACAGATGCAATGATGCTCATATGGTCAAAAAACTATACTATATCTTTAAAGCTTATAAACTAAATTGGTAGCATTTATTGAAACAGCAGCATCTATAGATATGCATTGCATGACAACTTTTATTCTCCTTAACATATATTTATTTATTTATTTTGCTCTGTAGGGTGAACCAGGTTTGCCGGGATCCGTTGGTTTGCCAGGACCAAAAGGCGATAATGGACTTCATGTAAGAAGAAAGAATATAATATATTTATTACAAATTATTTAAACTATTTGATTTTATTATGTGTTATTTAAACAAATATGCATATAATTCCATATACTGTCATATACTGTGTAGGGAAATAGTTTTTAACAGTATACAAGTAAAGCGCTAATTTATCTCACACCAGCAAACTGGCAAATTCACCTGTTTGCAGGTGCACAATAAATAACCAGCCATTACAAGTGGCTGGTTATTGTAACCACAAGCTCGCGGTAGCAATTATCTCTCTGTAAATTAACCAGAGGTCAGACCTCTGGTTATTCTCTAAAAGTCCCCCAATTCCCCCCAAAATTTAGTGTAGTGCAGTGATTTTTAACCTTTTTTTTGCCGTGGCACACTTTTTTACATTAAAAAATCCTGTGGTATACCACCATCCTAAAATTTAAAAAAAAATCACACATTATAGCCTAATACAGTATATATATATATATATATATATATATATATATATATATATATACACACACACATACTGTATGTATTGTGCTGTTATGCCATGCCTCCTACAAACTACCCCTGCACTGGGAGTAAAAAACAAGCAAAGTTTAAAAAATATGTCACACTGTTGTCAGTCTGCCGTGGCACACCTGAGGATCTCTCACGGCACACTAGTGTGCCATGGCACACTGGTTGAAAAACACTGGTGTAGTGTGCCCTTTAAAATAAAATAAAATGTAGCATCTTTTTTTTAAAAATAACTGCAGGAGGCAGTTTTAAGAGGTTAAACTTGGCAGGTGTGGGGTGTTAGAAAAAAAATGGCACTGAAAAGTGCCGTTACATTGTGGTCTATGGGAACTGTGTGTTTCCAGTAAATTTAAATGTATATGCTTATATATACATATATATTTATGTGTTAATAAGTGTATATACATATATTAACACATTAATGCCTGCCCACCGATGTGAGAATTACCCCCTTCGCTGCTCTAGTTCTCAGGCCGTATTTGACGGCATGAGAACGAGGCTCTCATTGGAGACTATAGAAGCACACTCTCGTGAGCGCAATGCTTCCATGCAAACGCATGGCTCCTAACTCATAATACCGGTCCTTCTGATTCTTTTTTTCCTGATATTGGAAAAATGGGAAATAACTTTTTTTTATTAAAGTGATCAGAATCTTTTTGAGTCAAACCGTTGAGATTGTCAACTCACACCAAATACAATCTCCATTTTCCCACAACTGAATTTGGAACCGCTGATAATGGATGCCAATCACTGAAATCCAATATGGGTTAAAGGAGTCCATGTGTGTGTTTTGTGATTTGATAGAGTGGTGTTTATAAAGTGTTAAACAACAGAGATGTGCATTTATGCATTTACACACATCAGTTTCACTTTTATACGCAGCATATTGTATAGGAAAGTGTTTTGATTAAAGGGCCATTATACACTCATTTTTCTTTGCATAAATGTTTTGTAGATGATCTATTTATAAAGCCCATAAAGTTTTTTTGTTTTTTTTTAAATGTATAATTTTGCTTATTTTTAAAGAACATTGCTCTGATTTTCAGACTCCTAACCAAGCCCCAAAGTTTTATTTGGATACCGTCAGCTACCTTCTCCAGCTTGCTCCTGTTTGTGTAAAGGGTCTTTTCATATGCAAAAGAAGGGGGAAGGGGGGAGTGTCTTATTTACCACTTACAGTGGGCGTTCCAACTGCCTTTTCAATGGAGCTAAACTGAAAGCTTCTAAGTACGTTTTTAAACCCTTTTATACTGGATTTTTATATCAGTATCTGTGCATCTTATTCTTTATAGTAGTGTCTATTACATGCAGTTATATGAAAATGAGTGTATACTGTCCCTTTAAGGTTTGGTTTTAGGGTACAAGTAAGTAAATTGAAAGAAGGGAGTAAAGGTGTTGGTTTCCCATGTTTCGAATTGTGCACACTACAAAAGTCTAACTAAGGGAGGTGTTATATCAAATTAGAAGGGATTAGCAGTCTAAATAATATGTGGTATATGCCATTAAATGCCTATGTGAGATACTATGTGGAATACTATATGTAGGGCTAACTAATAATAAAAGTAAAGAACATATTAGCCAACATAAATAACTACAAGAAAATGTAATTTTATATTGTCAAGGCTAAATAAAAAGACATTGGGGGTAAAAAAGTAAAAGACTTAAAAGATAGGGAAACAAAATTATTAACTGGAGAATGCTTAATTAAAGGGAAAGACGAGTTAAAATGTAACTTAAATGGATTGGATATTCCATGGAATTTTAAACCATTTCTATTTTACTTCTATTATCAATTTTGATTAGTTCTCTTGGTGTCCTTTAATAAAGAGTAATCCTAAGTGAGCTCAGGTGCGTGCACATGTTTTTAGCCATCTGGCAAAAGTTTTTTCCGCAATGTTTAAAGCAATGTCATATAATGTTGCAAACACTTCTGCCATAGACATCTAAAAACACATAAATACTTCTAACACACTTCCATCGGCCTACCTACAGTTACTCTTCAATGAAGGGTACAAAGAGAACAAAGCAAATTTAATAACAAAAGAAAATTTTAAAGTTTAAAAGTGCATGCTCTGATTAACATTTTGTTTTGACTGTCCCTTTAAAGTAGGGTAATAGGAGGTCTCTATCTATCTATCTATCTATCTATCTATCTATCCATCCATCTATCAGTTTTGTTCACAGTTGATTTTGATGCATGCAGAAGTAGGAGGATATTTATTGTATTCTGCTCTTTTTAATGACGAATATTAGTGATGTCGCGAATTGTTCCCGGTGAACATAGCATGTTCGCGCTCGCCGCGGCAGGCGAACATATGCGATGTTCGATCCGCCCCCTATTCGTCATCATTGAGTAATACTTTGACTCTGTACCTCACAGTCAGCAGGCACATTCCAGCCAATCAGCAGCAGACCCTCCCTCCCAGACCCTCCTACCTCCTGGACAGCATCCATTTTAGATTCATTTGGAAGCTGCATTGTTAGTGAGAGGAGGGACAGTGTAGCTGCTGCTGATTTAGTAGGGAAATCTATAGCTAGGCTAGTGTATTCAGTGTCCACTACAGTCCTGAAGGACTCATCTGATCTCTGCTGTAAGGACAGCACCCCAAAAAGCCCTTTTTAGGGCTGCTTTTTTTTTCTGTGTAATCTAATTGCAGTTGCCTGCCTGCCTGCCAGTGTGTGTCAGGCTCACAGCGTATACTGTGCCCACTTGCCCAGTGCCACCACTCATATCTGGTGTAACAGTAGTGTAGATTTAAAAAAAAAAAAAACACTTTTTTGACTGTGTTAAATAATAGCAGTCAGTTTCCTTCACACGTGTGCGTTTCAGTGCCTGCCTGCCAGGGCACAGTGTCACCCCAGTGCAACTCATATCTGGTGTAACAGTAGTGTACATACCTGATGTTTTAAAGCACGTTATTCCAAACAATTTAGGAATGTTAGGTGATTTATGCCCTTTATGGATTAAAACCAGAATCTGCATCAACTATGTAATTTTCCATGGGAGTTTTGCCATGGATCCCAATCCGGCATTCCACAGTCCAGGTGTTAGTCCCCTTGAAACAACTTTTCCATCACTATTGTGGCCAGAAAGAGTCCCTGTGGGTTTTAAAATTCGCCTGCCTATTGAAGTCTATGGCGGTTCGCCCGGTTGGCCCGTTCGCGAACAGTTGTGGAAGTTCGCGTCCGCCGTTCGCGAACGCAAAATTTTAGGTTTGCGACATCACTAACGAATATCTCCTTGAGCAAGTGAAACACACTAAGACCTGTGCAAACCCAGATCTTAGTGTGCGTCACTTGAACAAGAGGATATTCATCTCAGAAAAGAGTTGAATACCTAAAACAGCCTCCTACTTCTGCATTTAGCATTGAACAAAACTACAGAATGCACATCTCTGATAAGAATTTAAAAATCAATTAAGTATGATTAATTAATTATAATATCAAATATGTTGGCATGAGCACCAGAAAAGTTGCATTTCCTCAAGTTTGATGAAATATTTTTGGATAATTTCTTGCATCCCTAAAATGTAATTGATCAGTTGTAATAACCTATGTGTTTAAATTGAGGAAGTGCATTAACTGTTTCTCAGATAGTTGATAATCCCTTTAATAATATGTGCAATCTGTTACAATAAAAGGTAATGTTAAAGTGCACAGAAGACTAACCTTCAGTACAATACTGTTACAGTCTTCTACCACCAACACCAAGCATAGCAGGGCATGACGTATTGTACACTTGAGTTCTATTTAGTATATATTTAACACGTAGTATATCCAGGTATTTTAGTATTCCTTAAATGGACATTAAAGGCAAAATTAAACTTTCATGATTCAGATAGAACATACAGTCTTAAACAACTTTACTTCTATTTTCTAATCTATTTTGTTCAGTAGCTGCTGATTGGTGGCTGCAGATCGATACCACATGGAATTGGCTCACCCATGGGCATTGCTATTTCTTTATTAAGGATAGCTAAAGAATGAAGCAAATTATATAATAGAAGTAAATTGGAATGATGTTTACAATTGTAGTCTCTATCTGAATAATAAACAAAAAATGTTGGGTTTCATGTCCCTTTGAAGTTTTTAAAACAAATTAACATCCTTTTTACTGGAATTATTTTTCAATAACCAACGTCCTCCCACCATTTGCCTTATTTGGTGGAGCCCATCTGGTCTTTAGTCCACAGACAACAAGGCTAGCCACTGTCATAAAGATAGCATAAAAGTACATTGCAGTTATTATCCAATAAAGCCAATTATGGACAGATATGTAGCATTGAGAAGTCAGCAGGGTGCATTTCAAGTTCTGAGAATTAGAAATTGCTTAATTTTTACAGCTAAAGTACAGGAAAGGGGTACAAAATAAATAATTAAAGTGTTCCTTTAAAGACTGGAGACTATTCAGTCAGAATGCTTGAGGTGAAAGGTCTGTAGACAGCAGGGTTTGGTAGTTTGGCATAAAAATATGATGTCCCTTTAATTATTATCAGATTCTTTAAAACCATGCAAGCTTCTAAACTGGATTTGCTTGACCATTTAATTTAGATTCCACATGTAAAGAGTAAGTTTTAAGGGAATCTTAAGAGAAAGTGTTAATTAATTGTATGACATTTTGAAGATAGTTTTTGTCTCCAAGCTAATCATTCTATGAATTTTTAATGTCTAATTCATATTTTTCATGCCAAACTACCAAACCCTGCTGTCTACAGACCTTTCACTTCAAGCATTCTGACTGAATAGTCTCCAGTCTTTAAAGGAACACTGAACCCAATTTTTTTCTTTCTTTCATGACTCAGATAGCGCATGCAATTTTAAGCAACTTTCTAATTTACTCCTATTATCAATTTTTCTTTGTTCTCTTGCTATCTTTATTTGAAAAAGAAGGCATCTAAACTTTTTTTGGTTCAGTACTCTGGAAAGCACTTTTTTATTGGTAGATGCATTTATCCACAAATCAGCAAGAGCAACCCAGGTTATTCATCAAAAATGGGCCGGCATCTAAACTTACATTATTGCATTTAAAATAAAGATAGCAAGAGAATGAAGAAAATGTGATAATAGGAGTAAATTAGAAAGTTGCTTAAAATGTCATGCTCTATCTGAATCATGAAAGAAAAAATTTGGGTTCAGTGTCCCTTTAAAGTCTAAGTACCTTCTTTTGCCTGAAAATAATACTCTACATATTCTCTTTATATAAACAAGACATAGCAAAACTAAATTAATAATGTTGTATAAAACAGTTGCATTGCTATATGAGTTTCATACAAATGTGTATTAGTGTAATAAAAGAGAGAATGAGGTGTCCTTTAATAGTAAAAACAGAATTTATGCTTACCTGATAAATTACTTTCTCCAACGGTGTGTCCGGTCCACTGCGTCATCCATTACTTGTGGGATATTCTCCTCCCCTACAGGGAAAGGCAAGGAGAGCACACAGCAAGAGCTGTCCATATAGCTCCCCCTCTGGCTCTGCCCCCCAGTCATTCGACCGACGGTTAGGAGAAAAAGAAGAAACTATAGGGTGCCGTGGTGACTGTAGTGTATAAAGAAAAAGAAACATTTTTCAAACCTGATTAAAAAACCAGGGCGGGCCGTGGACCGGACACACCGTTGGAGAAAGTAATTTATCAGGTAAGCATAAATTCTGTTTTCTCCAACATTGGTGTGTCCGGTCCACGGCGTCATCCATTACTTGTGGGAACCAATACCAAAGCTTTAGGACACGGATGAAGGGAGGGAGCAAATCAGGTTACCTAAACAGAAGGCACCACGGCTTGCAAAACCTTTCTCCCAAAAACAGCCTCCGAAGAAGCAAAAATATCAAATTTGTAAAATTTGGCAAAAGTGTGCAGAGAAGACCAAGTCGCTGCCTTACATATCTGATTAACAGAAGCCTCGTTCTTGAAGGCCCATGTGGAAGCCACAGCCCTAGTGGAGTGAGCTGTGATTTGTTCAGGAGGCTGCCGTCCGGCAGTCTCATAAGCCAATCGGATAATGCTTTTCAGCCAGAAAGAAAGAGAGGTAGCAATAGCTTTTTGTCCTCTCCTCTTACCAGAGTAAACGACAAACAAGGATGAGGTTTGTCTAAAATTCTTTGTTGCTTCTAAATAGAACTTTAAAGCACGGACTACATCTAAATTGTGTAACAAACGTTCCTTCTTTGAAACTGGATTCGGGCACAGAGAAGGAACAACTATATCCTGGTTAATATTCTTGTTGGAAACAACTTTTGGAAGAAAACCAGGCTTGGTACGCAAAATAATCTTATCTGAATGGAACACCAGATAGGGTGGATCACACTGCAAAGCAGATAATCCAGAAACTCTTCTAGCAGAAGAAATAGCAACCAAAAACAGAACTTTCCAAGATAGCAACTTGATATCTATGGAATGAAAGGGTTCAAAAGGAACCCCCTGAAAGAACTAAATTTAGACTCCAAGGAGGAGTCAAGGGTCTGTAAACAGGTTTGATTCTGACCAAAGCCTGTACAAAAGCTTGTACCTCTGGCACAGCTGCCAGTCATTTGTATAACAAGACAGATAAAGCAGAAATCTGTCCTTTTAGAGAACTCGCTGACAATCCCTTATCCAAACCTTCTTGGAGAAAGGAGAGGATCTTAGGAATTTTAATCTTACTCCAGGAGAATCCCTTGGATTCACACCAACAGATATATCTTTTCCATATTTTATGGTAAATCTTTCTAGACGCAGGTTTTCTGGATCTATCACTGAATCTGAAAACCCACGCTTGGATAAAATCAAACGTTCAATTTCCAAGCAGTCAGCTGCAGAGAAACTAGATTTGGATGTTCGAATGGACCTTGTACTAGAAGATCCTGTCTCAAAGGTAGCTTCCATGGTGGAGCCGATGACATATTCACCAGGTCTGCATACCAAGTCCTGCGCGGCCACGCAGGAGCTATCAGAATCACAGAGGCCTTCTCCTGTCTGATCCTGGCTACAAGCCTGGGAAGGAGAGGGAAAGGTGGAAACGCATAAGCTAGGTTGAACGACCAAGGCGCCACTAATGCATCCACTAGAGTGGCCTTGGGATCCCTGGATCTGGACCCGTAGCAAGGAACCTTGAAGTTCTGATGAGACGCCATCAGATCCATGTCTGGAATGCCCCATAATTGAGTCAACTGGGCAAACACCTCCGGGTGGAGTTCCCACTCCCCCGGATAGAAAATCTGATGACTCAGATAATCCGCCTCCCAGTTGTCTACTCCTGGGATGTGGATTGCAGATAGGTGGCAGGAGTGATCCTCCGCCCATTTGATGATCTTGGATACCTCTCTCATCGCCAAGGAACTCCTTGTTCCTCCCTGATGGTTGATGTAAGCTACAGTTGTCATGTTATCTGACTGGAATCTTATGTATCCGGCCTTCGCTAGATGAGGCCAAGCCCAGAGAGCATTGAATATCGCTCTCAGTTCCAGGATGTTGATCGGGAGAAGAGACTCTTCCCGAGACCATAAACCCTGAGTTTTCAGGGAATCCCAGACCGCGCCCCAGCCTGATAGACTGGCGTCGGTCGTGACAATCACCCACTTTGGTCTGCAGAAACTCATTCCCTGAGACAGGTGATCCTGTCTACTGGAGCATGCACAGTTGTAATGGTCTTAGATGAATTCGAGCAAAAGGAACTATGTCCATTGCTGCAACCATCAACCCTAGTACTTCCATGCACTGAGCTATGGAAGGCTGCAGAATAGAGAGAAGAACTTGACAAGCGTTTAGAAGCTTTGACTTTCTGACTTCTGTCAGGAAGATCTTCATTTCAATAGAATCTATTATTGTTCCCAAAAAGGGAACTCTTGTCGACAGAGACAGGGAACTCTTTTCTACGTTCACCTTCCACCCGTGAGATCTGAGAAAGGCTAGAACAATGTCTGTATGAGCCTTTGCCTTGGAAAGAGACGACGCTTGAATTAGAATGTCATCCAGATAAGGTGCCACTGCAATGCCCCTTGGTCTTAGAACCGCTAGAAGGGACCCGAGCACCTTTGTGAAAATTCTGGGAGCAGTGGCTAGTCCGAATGGGAGAGCCACGAACTGATAATGTTTGTCCAGAAAGGCGAACATTAGGAACTGATGATGATCTTTGTGGATAGGAATATGTAGATACGCATCCTTTAAATCCACGGTAGTCATATATTGACCCTCCTGGATTGTAGGTAAAATTGTTCGAATGGTTTCCATTTTGAACGATGGAACTCTGAGAAATTTGTTTAGAATTTTTAAATCCAGAATTGGTCTGAAAGTTCCCTCTTCTTTGGGAACTACAAACAGATTTGAGTAAAAACCCCTGACCTTGTTCCACAGTTGGAACTGGGTGTATCACTCCCATATTTAACAGGTCTTCTACACAATGTAAGAATGCCTGTCTACTTATTTGGTTTGAAGATAAGTGAGAAATGTGGAACCTTCCCCTTGGGGGTAGTTCCTTGAATTCTAGAAGATAACCCTGAGAGACTATTTCTAGTGTCCAGGGATCCTGAACATCTCTTGCCCAAGCCTGAGCAAAGAGAGAGAGTCTGTCCCCTACTAGATCCGGTCCCGGATCGGGGGCTACCCCTTCATGCTGTCTTGGTAGCAGCAGCAGGCTTCTTGGCCTGTTTACCCTTATTCCAGCCTTGCATTGGTTTCCAAGCTGGTTTAGTCTGGGAAGCGTTGCCCTCTTGTCTAGAGGCTGCCGAGTTAGAAGCCGGTCCGTTCCTGAAATTGCGAAAGGAACGAAAATTGGACTTATTGTTAGCCTTGAAAGTCCTATCCTGTGGGAGGGCATGGCCCTTTCTCCCAGTGATGTCTGAAATAATTTCTTTCAATTCTGGCCCAAAAAGGGTCTTACCTTTGAAAGGGATATTAAGCAATTTTGTCTTGGAAGATACATCCGCCGACCAAGACTTTAGCCAGAGCGCTCTGCGCGCCACAATTGCAAACCCTGAATTTTTCGCCGCTAATCTCGCTAACTGCAAAGCGGCGTCTAAAATAAAGGAATTAGCTAACTTAAGTGTGTGAATTCTGTCCATGACTTCCTCATACGGAGTCTCCCTACTGAGCGACTTTTCCAGTTCCTCGAACCAGAACCACGCCGCTGTAGTGACAGGAATAATGCACGAAATAGGTTGAAGGAGGTAACCTTGCTGTACAAAAATCTTTTTAAGCAAACCCTCCAATTTTTTATCCATAGGATCTTTGAAAACACAATTGTCCTCAATGGGAATGGTCGTGCATTTGGCTAGTGTAGAAACCGCCCCCTCGACCATAGGGACTGTTTGCAATATGTCCTTCCTGGGGTCGACCATAGGGAACAATTTCTTAAATATAGGAGGAGGGACAAAAGGTATGCCTGGCTTCTCCCACTCCTTATTCACTATGTCCGCCACCCGTTTAGGTATCGGAAAGGCATCAGGGTGCACCGGGACCTCTAGGAACTTGTCCATCTTGCACAAGTTTTCTGGGATGACCAGATTGTCACAATCATCCAGAGTAGATAGCACCTCCTTAAGTAATGCGCAGAGATGCTCTGATTTAAATTTAAATGTCACAACATCAGGTTCTGCCTGCTGAGAAATTCTTCCTGTATCAGAAATTTCTCCATCTGACAAACCCTCCCTCACTGCCACTTCAGACTGGTGTGAGGGTATGACAGAAAAATTATCATCAGCGCCCTCCTGCTGTACAGTGTTTAAAACAGAGCAATCGCGCTTTCTCTGAAATGCTGGCATTTTGGATAAAATATTAGCTATGGAGTTATCCATTACTGCCGTCAATTGTTGCATAGTAACAAGCATTGGCACGCTAGAAGTACTAGGGGTCGCCTGCGCGGGCATAACTGGTATAGACACAGAAGGAGAAGATGTAGAACTATCTCTACTTCCTTCATCTGAGGAATCATCCTGGGCAACCTTACTATTTGTGACAATACTGTCCTTACTGTGTTTGGACGCTATGGCACAATTATCACATATATTTGAAGGGGGAACCACATTGGCTTCCATACATACAGAACATGATCTATCAGAAGGTACAGACATGTTAAACAGGCTTAAACTGGTTAATAAAGTACAAAAAACGTTTTAAAACAAAACCGTTACTGTCTCTTTAAATGTTAAACAGGGCACACTTTATTACTGAATATGTGAAAAACTATGAAGTAATTATCCAATCTTTACCAAATTTTCACCACAGTGTCTTAATGCATTCAAAGTATTGCACCCCAATTTTCAAGCTGTTAACCCTTAAAATGTGGAAACCAGAGCCTTTTGCAATTTTAACCCCACTACAGTCCCAGCCACAGCCTTTGTTGTGACTTCAACTATTCCAGGGGGGTATTTCAAGCCTTCTAGGAACTTTTTCAGTGGACACCAGACCCTCTCACATGCATCTGCATGCACTGTACTTAAAAGAAACTGTGCAATAATGGCGCGAAAATGAGGCTCTGCCTAATACAGTGAAAGGCCCTTCCTGACTGGGAAGGTGTCTTAACTAGTGCCTGGCAATAAAAACGTTCCCCAAATAATAAAAGTGTGAAATCCACTTCAAACTTTAAATAAAAACTTAAATAAAAAATCAATTTAGCCCTTAAGAGTGTCCACCAGTTAATAGCCCATAATAAGCCCTTTATTCTTTCTAAGTCTAAGAAAATGGCTTACCGATCCCCATGAGGGAAAAATGACAGCCTTCCAGCATTACACAGTCTTGTTAGAAAATGGCTAGTCATACCTTGAGCAGAAAAGTCTGCAAACTGTTCCCCCCAACTGAAGTTCTCATCTCAACAGTCCTGTGTGGGAACAGCAATCGATTTTAGTTACTGCTGCTAAAATCATACTCCTCTTTTAAACAGAACTCTTCATCTCTTTCTGTTTCAGAGTAAATAGTACATACCAGCACTATTTTAAAATAACAAACTCTTGATAGAAGAAATAAAAAACTACAACTAACACCACAAACTCCTCACCATCCCCGTCGAGATGCTACTTGTTCAGAGCGGCAAGGAGAATGACTGGGGGGCGGAGCTAGAGGGGGAGCTATATGGACAGCTCTTGCTGTGTGCTCTCCTTGCCTTTCCCTGTAGGGGAGGAGAATATCCCACAAGTAATGGATGACGCCGTGGACCGGACACACCAATGTTGGAGAAATGTTTTCATCTTAAAATAACTTGAGTGGCATACTTATGAGGATTTATTGGCCAATAGCCTTCGATTATTTCCTTATAAAATTTTTTGCAGAATAAAAGCTGTATTCTGTATTTGCTTTGAGAACACTATTAAATAGTTTGGTGACGGATCTTATAAATATATACATTTTCTGGCTGTTTTTCAATAGCTGTCTGGGAAAATCATTACCATATTTTGGGCTAGATTATGAGAGAAGTGCAATTAATGCTCACGCTCCCATGTTAACTTAGCGAGAGGGAGGCTTTTTGAGCACGTCCGGTTGTGATCGTATTACAAGTTGAAAGTAAAACTCTTTTGCATGAGTGTAAACCCGATGTGTGCAAAAAATGATTGTGACTGTGTTAACTTCTCCCATAGAAGTCAATGGAGCGTGAAAACTGCACAAAAATCTAACACACATATTTGCGTGTTATCCCGACCCCGTATATTCAAGAGCGCTAAACCATTCCAATTTGCTTCACATAGCAGAACATGTTCAAAGTATTCTTAAATACATACTTCAATATATATCTATAAATATATATACCTATATATCTATTCCTCTAGATATATAGTTATAGATATGTATTTTACATGAACAGTATCAGAGATATACAAATATTTATTTAATAATAAAAAGTACTTTATTTTCTATGTGAAGAACATAGGAATGTAAAATATGTGTTCTGCGCATAGTGTTTCATGATTTAGATCCTAAAGATATATGAAACCCCCCCAAAAAAAATTTTATGATTCTGAAAGAACATACATATGCAAACAACTTTCCATTTTACTTCTATGATCAATTTTGCTTCATTCTCTTGGTATCCTTTACTTAAGGAGCTGCAATACACTACTGGGAGCTATCTAAACACATTGGTAAGTCATTGACAATTGACATATGTGCAGCCACCAATCAGCAGCTAGCTCCCAGCTCCTGCTCCTACCTAAGAATTCTTTTCAGCAAAGGATACCAAGAGAACTAAGCAAATTAGATATTAGAAGTAAATTGGGGAGTTGTTTAAAATTTTATTCTCTATTTAAATCATTAAAGAAACGTTTTGGGTTTCATATCCCTTTAACACGGTCAAGTTAATACACATAAGAATTATTAAAAATTACTGCAAAATATTCTAAATATTCCATAGAATACATCTATATATATATATATATATTTTACAGTATGTTTAATATTTTTTAATAATTTTCAAAAATATTTTATTTGTAAGATTCGAATTACGCACCTTAAGATTACACGTTAAAATCTAAATTGCAAAACCTGATTTACAAAACCCATATTTTACATTCCTATGTTCTTCACATAGAAAACAATGTCCTTTTTATTTTATATATATTGTATATATATATATATATATATATATATATATATATATATATATATATATATATATATATATATATATATATATCATACTGTTATATAAACTAGATATCTATTCATATATATCTATATAAATATTTGCATAGGAAATTAGTACATCTAAGCAAGTATCCCCGCTTGCTTTTCCCCAGAAATTCTTAATATACAATGTTTCCAATGCACAAGAGAATTGTGGGTAAGATATGCAAATAAGATATGCAAATTCTCAGATTTTTTGCTTCAAAAATACTGTTTTGACACAGCAATCCTTTTAAACAGGATTATGACAGCAAATGATTTCTGGTTTGTTGTCATAATCCTGTTTAAAAGGATTGCTGTGTCAAAACAGTATTTTTGAAGCAAAAAAACTGAGAATTTGCATGTCTAATTTGCATATCTTACCCACAACTCTCTTGTGTTGCTGTGTCAAAACAGTATTTTTGAAGCAAAAAATCTGAGAATTTGCATATCTTATTTGCATATCTTACCCACAATTCTCTTGTGCATTGGAAACATTGTATATTAAGAATTTCTGGGGAAAAGCAAGCGGGGATACTTGCTTAGATGTACTAATTTCCTATGCAAATATTTACATTGATTTAATTTTGAGACATGGAGGAATTTAATTTCAGTTTTTTATCTACCTCCATAATTTTAATGAATTTTTTATATATCTATAGGAATAGATATACAGGTATAGGTATGTGTGTGTATATGTATATATATATATAATTATGTATTTACAATAAAGAAGACATTATCCTGTAAGTGAAAAACATTGGAATGTTAAATATGTACAGTAAATATACAATAAAACACATAAATACATCTATACACACATATATACACACTTATATATACACACTGCAGGAAAAAAAATTGAGAGTGGCAGGGAAGGGGAAGAAGGGAGGGAGAAGGGATCCAAGTGGATGGGGATTTTGGCCTGTGTACACGATCTTTAGGACTAGTATTATATAATAGAAAAGCTGTTATTTTAACTGCAAGTAACATTGTGTTAAGGTGATTCTTACTCTAGATTTCTGGGAAATCTTGTTTGTGCATTTGAATCATCACCATGTAAAGCTGATCATGCTAAGGCACTGTGGCTGATCTCTGTAGCAACTCAAGGGTTGCAGGTTTGATCCCACGGCAAGGTCCACTCAGCCTTTCATCCTTCCGAGGTCGATAAAATGAGCAGCGCCTTGAGACCCTTACGGGTGATTAGCCGCGCTTTACAGGTACCCAATACATACATACATATATGAATAATTTCAAGTGAATCTTGTTATATAGAATTTTTTATGAATAACAATATTATGCCTGATTTTGTAGGGTTCATTGAAGTGTGACTCACAATTAATTTGTCTATTTGGCTACACTGCTATGTGGTGTCATTGATGTTATGCAACAGCTGCTGCTACTGTTTAATTTGAGGGGGTGTACCTTATTGGGGTCAAAACATTTGAATTATGCAGTTAAGATTCATGTGTTTTATATTCCCAGTTAATGTAGGAGTAAATGTATTTGTTTCATTTACCCATTAAATTATGGCTTATGTTTGTATAGCATGCAAAATTATAATAATATAGATTGTAAAAATCTATACTAGATTTTAAAACTGGCAAAGGAATTTCTTTATTAATTGGCCCTTTTAGGGCTAGATTACAGGTGCAGTGGTACTTCGTGCTCACGGTCGTGCATTAACTTCCTTAGAGAGAGGCTTTTTGCGCTTGTTGGGTAGCATGGGTATTATAAGTTCAAAGTAAAACATTTTCACATGAAGAATATTTACATTAAATACATGAACACTTTATTAAATATGAATTTTGCATAGATATAATTTTACATGTTTTCAGCTACTTAACTGGAAAGGGCTCCAATGCACTTATATATATGTATATATATGTATTTTTATTTGTACATATGTCTGTGATTTCATATATACACATATAAATACATATGTCCACATATATACATATATGTATATGTATGTATCTCTATGTTAAAGACCTTTGCTGTCCCTTTTTTCTAACACCTGAGACCTCATTTCTTTGAGCCCTTATAACTTTTCTAATATTTTTTTCAATAATTGTTATTAGACAGTGTTAATGTGATTGTAACTGTAATTTTAAATGTATTTCTTATGTGTTTTATGCAACTTTTTTTGTCTCACATAACAGTTAACCAGAACTCTGAAGTCAAGCTACCCCGACAAATGTTAAATGATATTGTGCTCAAGCAAACGCGTTTAATTTCAACTCATAATACGCATGCAATGAGCTGCAATAAACCCCTTACCGCTCGCGTGTAACTGTTAGAGTCCCACTTGTAATCTAGCCCTTAATTATAATGTGTATGTATCAGTTGTATATATTCTATATCTTTCCATATGTATATTCATATATCTGTCTGTCAATCTCTCTGTCTATCTATCTCTCTATCTATCAATCTCTCTCTCTATCTATCTATCTATCTATCTCTCTCTCTATCTATCTATCTATCTATCTATCTATCTATCTATCTATCATTTTAAGTTCCATAAGTACTATCACAATTTAGCTGATTAAATTTAGATATATTACTTGACAAACAAAATGTTATTCTATAATCCATAAATCTGTATATAAAATATAAAATGCCCTAAAGTAAACTACAGTGGAAAAAGTAGTGATCAAATATTTCTCTAAATTCACAATTTTTAAATAAAGCATAAAGTGACCTAAATTAAATAATAGTGGAGAGGTTAGTAAATTGATCAATAATTTCTTCTCTAAATTCACAAAATAAATGTTTTTATAATAAGATGTGACTATACTGTTGTCATCCTTGTTGGAAAAAAAAATAATTACCATACTAATTTGTAGTAATACCTAAAGCTATTTTTTTCTTTAACAGCATCTTTACTACTAACATTTTCCTATCTTACCTAAATAGCGCCCAGCTTTAAAAACATTGTTAATGCTGTTAAAATAATATTTGAGAGGGACACTTCAACATCCTTTTTATTCATATAAATAAGCGATCTTACCGGAATATCTATTTGTGCAATTTGGTTAGAAGCTTAACTGGTGGCACTGGGAATTATTCTGCCTTCAACCACCTACACCATATGGGCATAAAGACATGTTTTATTTTCACCATTCTGTGCTTATTTCAAAGTAAAACCGT
Source organism: Bombina bombina (assembly GCF_027579735.1). NCBI lineage: Eukaryota > Metazoa > Chordata > Amphibia > Anura > Bombinatoridae > Bombina > Bombina bombina. The sequence continues at coordinate 509,768,807 of NC_069502.1, forward strand.
GCCAGTAATGAATATTTAATATAGGTGAGATTAGGCTTTGCATAACCAAGTTTTCAGAAAATTCTCATCAACATTAAAGGGACATAAAACCCAATTTTTTTCTTTCATGATTTAGCTAAAACATAAAATTTTAAACAACTTTCTATTTTACTTATATTATCATATTTTATTTGTTTTATTGTTATCCTTTGTTGAAAAGCAGAAAGGTAAGCTCAAGAGTGTGCACATGTCTGCAGTACTATATGGCATCACTTTTGCAACAATTGTATTCTTTTATCAGGAGCACTAGATGGCAGCACTATTTCCTGTCATGTAGTGCTTCAGGCACGTGCACGTTACCTACCTAGGCATCTCTTCAACAAAGAATAACATGAGAATGAAATAAATTTGATAATAGAAGTAAATTGGAAACTTTTTTAAAAATTGTATTTTCTATCTGAATCATGAAATAATAATTTGTGTTTAATGTCCCTTTAAATATATTAAAACCTACAAATCTACTTCATTAGAAAAGTTAACCCATTGAATTCATAGAGGGAGCTATAACACTGTACAGACCATCATTTTTCAGAACTCTTTGACTTCCATGGGTTCAAAAAACCCTCAGTACCTGGTATCCATTTTATTATATTTTAAAAATATATCATACAAGTTCAACTAATACCCTTGTAGCAATCAGAATACTGCATAATTCAATTTTGTATTATTTTCTTCTTGAATGCAAATATTAATCATTTTTGGCCATGTCAATTAATTTGCCTGTACTGGTACAACATTACTAAAGTTATTAAAAAAAAGAATCAATTTTCAGGTTTATAAAGTTTTGTAATACCATTTTTTTTTTAACTAAACCTATTTAATTGTAATTCCAGCTTATTTCTGAATGGAATATCAATGAATATTGATATTAGCTAATAGCAGATAATTATATATTATCACAGATCAAACCTTATTGAAGCTGATTACTGATTTTTCAATTCAAATTCATAAACAGGCTCTTGCTTTGACAATAAATCAATAAAATATTGAAACCATTTTTTTAGACTGTTTTAATCAATGGTAAGTTCATTATTTAGGATTAATTTGATACAGGTATAATATTGCAGAATGGATACACTTCCTACTAGCTTCATGAATCAACTGAATAAAATTGGACTGGTAGATAATAAAGTGAGCAACAGATGCTTTAGGTTTCCTAATACATGTAGCAGACATGGCAGTGCATCAACATGCACAATGCAGGAGCCTTGGATAGACTCTTGAGCCAAAGAAAATGGTTGGTGTCCTAAAATAGATTAGTACAGGAAATGAAGGATTATGTAGTTAGACAACATGACAAGGGAAAAATCTCTCTAGATATCCATTTTACATGACAGATGGCTATTTGCTGGCTAAAAGTTTATATTAATAAATAATAGTAAATTGTGAAAGCATTTATAAGTGAAATAAAAGCTTAAGGGCTAGATTACAAGTGGAGCGCTAATTTATCGCAAGCCCGTAAATGGGAAAATTTGCTCATTTATGAGCGCGCAATAAAAAAACAGCCATTACAAGTGGATGGTTATTGATTGACCAGAGATCAGATATTTTTGAAATATCCCCCAATTGCCCCCAAAATAAAGTATATTGTAGTTTTTTTTTATTTAAAAAATGTAGCATTTTTTTTAATATAAAAAATGCACAAAGCAGTTTAAGGGTTAAAGTTGGCGGGTGTTAGAAAAAAAAATTGCACTGAAAAGTGCCTTTCAATTGCAGTCTATAGGGACTGTGTTATCCCTGTAAATATATATGTATATGCTTATATACATATACATATATTTATGTGTTAATATGTATATACACATATTAATGCATATATATATATGTATTTATTCATATACATATATATGTAAATTTGCTCCCCATTGCTGTGTGACTTGGCCCCTTCATTGCGATAGATTCTCATGCCGTGTCTGACGCATGAGAACGAGGCTCCCATTGGAGACTATGGGCTCCATGTACAAAGCAGCGAAAGCTGCTCCGGAGCCTTTGTGGGGCAGGTTCGCATATGCGAGCCTGCTTCCCGCAATGTAAGAAGCAGTCGTTATTAGATCAGTGCTTCTTACACCCTACGCCACCTCTGAGGTGGTGAGGGAAAATCACTGAGAGCTCGCTCGCTCTCGGTGATTGACAGCCCCTTCAGTCGCGTGATTGGTCGCACGAATGAAGGGGCGGGCATTACACACTCCGATGAGTGTGTAATGATACATACGGGCAAGAGGATCAACAGATCCGCTGCCCATGTGTAGCGAAGGTGGGCGGACAGCTTCTCGAGTTGAGAAGCTGTCCGCCCGCCGCTTAGTACATGGAGCCCTATGGAAGCGTGCTCTCGTTAGCACAAAGCTTTCATGCAATGTAAACTTGAGGTCCCATTCACAATGCATCTAACTTATAATACCAGTGCACATTTGTGTGAGCTGGTATTACCGAGTGGAGCTCAATTATTGTGGAAGCGATATTTTTTGCTCCACTTGTAATCTGGCCCTATATGTGTCCCTGATACTGATCCTTAGAATATTTTGCTGTGGTGCTTGAGCTTTGTTACTTGCCTGTTCAGTACTAATGATACATCTTATTGATGTTATTCCGTATGTAACTGTCAATCACTGTTGACACAATACTGTACTTTACCTTTTAGGGTGAAAAAGGAAGCAAAGGTGAAACCAGCGATAAAGGAGAGAAAGGATTAAAGGTAATTATTATAATATTTGTATTTTGTTTACTGTAATGAAATATGTTTATATTCCTAGACATTAAAGTAAAATAATATTTAAAGGCAATGTTTTGCTTGTTTATTTTTTGTCTGATCCTTGAAGAATGGCACTTTAAGAAGGGCAGATATTTCACAAACACAACAAATAACTGTCTAGATTAATTAAACTAGAATACTGTTCCTCTAATAGAAAGATCTCTGTCATTTATTTGTTATTAAGTGGACCATGTTTTAAGTTGGAAAGAACTCTTCATACTTAAAGGAACATGAAACCCAATTTTTTTTCTTTCACAATTTAGAAAGAGCATACAATTATAAACAACTTTCTAATTTACTTCTATTATCTATTTTGCTTCATTCTTTTGATATGCTTTGCTGAAAAGCATATCTAGATATGCTTAGTAGCTGCTGATTGGTAGCTGCACATAGATGCTTCCTGTGACTGGTTCACTGTGTGCATTGCTATTTCTTCATTAAAGTATATCTAAAGAATGAAGCAAATTAGGTAATAGAAGTAAATTGGAATGTTGTTTAAAATTGTATTCTCTACCTTAATCATGAAAGAAAATGTTTGGGTATAGTGTCCCTTTAAGTTAATAATCTATAAAGGACAAAATAATTGTAGGTATTTACTAATTGTAGAGAAACCTCTTAGATTTTATTAATGCAATATTTGCCAAGATGTGTAATAAATGTATAGTTAGTATAATATCACCCTTAACATTTAATTATGTAGTCAATCTTTTGCATTGTGTTATGCTATAGAACGACCCCATGGGGAAGTAACATGCAGAAGAAAAATAAACAATGTTATGAAATGAAGAATAATAAATTAATGTTGTGCCATCAGCTTAACCTATCTCAGAGGTCATATTTCTTTCCTCAGGTGTAGTTAACAGTTGTCAAATTGCATACTTACAACTAGATTTAGAGTTTTGCGTTAGCCATCCAAACCAGCGTTAAGGGGTCCTAACGCTGGTTTTGACCGCCCGCTGGTATTTAGAGTCAGTCAGGAAAGGGTCTAACGCTCACTTTCCAGCCGCGACTTTTCCATACCGCAGATCCCCTTACGTCAATTGCATATCCTATCTTTTCAATGGGATCTTTCTAACGCTGGTATTTAGAGTCTTGGCTGAAGTGAGCGTTAGAACTCTAACGACAAGACTCAAGCCGGTTCATAAAGCTCTTAACTACTGTGCTCTAAAGTACACTAACACCCATAAACTACCTATGCACCCCTAAACCGAGGTCCCCCCACATCGCCGCCACTATAATTCAATTTTTTAACCCCTAATCTGCCGACCACACACCTACATTATCCCTATATACCCCTAATCTGCTGCCCCTAACATCGCCGACACCTACATAATATTTATTAAATCCTAATCTGCCCCCCCCAACGTCGCCGCTACCTACCTACACTTATTAACCCCTAATCTGTCGACCGGACCTCGCCGCCACTATAATAAATGTATTAACCCCTAAACCGCCTCACTCCCGCCTCAAAAACCCTATAATAAATAGTATTAACCCCTAATCTGCCCTCCCTAACATCGCCGACACTTAACTTCAAGTATTAACCCCTAATCTGCCGACCGGACCTCGCCGCTACTCTAATAAATGTATTAACCCCTAAAGCTAAGTCTAACCCTAACCCTAACACCCCCTAAGTTAAATATAATTTAAATCTAACTCTTATTAAATAATTTAATCCTATTTAAAGCTAAATACTTACCTGTAAAATAAACCCTAATATAGCTACAATATAACGAATAATTATATTGTAGCTATTTTAGGATTTATATTTATTTTACAGGCAACTTTGTATTTATTTAAACTAGGTACAATAGCTATTAAATAGTTATTTACTATTTAATAGCTACCTAGTTAAAATAATTACAAAATTACCTGTAAAATAAATCCTAACCTAAGTTACAATTAAACCTAACACTACACTATCAATAAATTAATAAACTAAACTACCTACAATTATCTACAATTAAATCAACTAAACTAAATTACAAAAAAACAAACACTAAATTACAAAAAATAAAAAAAGATTACAAGAATTTTAAACTAATTACACCTACTCTAAGCCCCCTAAAAAAATAACAAAGCCCCCCAAAATAAAAAAATGCCCTACCCTATTCTAAAATAAAAAGTTAACAGCTCTTTTACCTTACCAGCCCTTAAAAGGTCCTTTTGTGGGGCATGCCCAAAAGTCATCAGCTCTTTTGCATTTAAAAAAAACATACAATCCCCCCCCCAACATTACAACCCACATACCCCTAATCTAACCCAAACCCCCCTTAAAAAACCTAACACTACGCCCCTGAAGATCTCCCTACCTTATCTTCACCACTCCGGGTATCACTGATCCGTCCAGAAGAGGGTCCGCAGTCTTCATCCTATCCGGCAAGAAGAGCTGCTCCAGAGGGTCCGAAGTCTTCATCCTATCCGGCAAGAAGAGGACATCTTCTTCTTCCGGCGACTCCCGACGAATGAAGGTTCCTTTAAGTGACGTCATCCAAGATGGCGTCCCTCGAATTCCGATTGGCTTATAGGATTCTATCAGCCAATCGGAATTAAGGTAGGAAAAATCTGATTGGCTGATTGAATCAGCCAATCAGATTCAAGTTCAATCTCCAATCAGCCAATCGGATTGAACTTGAATCTGATTCAATCAGATGGAAGTGCTACCAAGGTGACCAACAATTATTAAAATTACAAACAACAAGAAAGTGCAGGTGCACATTCTACCACTAAAGTCCACATAATTATAGCATATCTAAATATACACTTCAATTTGCTAAATATACTTGCACTGTTCAAATAAGATTGGGAATAGACATCTCACAATAATATCGACATATATTTAAGTTGCAAAGAATATTTTCAGAAAAATATGCTTTTAAATAAAAATGGGATCTTAGTCACACAATATGATCATATTCTGCTAAGCAAGTCACCACTTACAAGGTGTCCCAAATAGACTGGTCCTAACGCTAATCAGTATCCACACTGCAGCAAATTATGTCTATGCAGAGTTCCTTAGCTTTATATATATGACACAATTATTAAACTGGAACACACCTGAACTGGGTGGTGTGCATTAACCAAGAGAGGGTTTGGTCAGCTCCCTAATCAAAAAGATAGAACAAAGGTTTTTTTTTGGTTAAGCACAGCACAAAAAGACTGTTTGCAACTTAGCACACACATTGTGGAAGTTCTACCAAGGTGACCAACAATTATTAAAATTACAAACAATAAGAAAGTGTAGGTGCACATTCTACCACTAGAGTCCACATAATTATAGCATATCTAAATATACACTTCAATTTGCTATATATACTTGCACTGTTCAAATAAGATTGGGAATAGACATCTCACAATAATATCGACATATATTTACGTTGCAAAGAATATTATCAGAAAAATATGCTTTTAAATAAAAATGGGATCTTAGTCACACAATATGATCATATTCTGCTAAGCCAGTCACCACTTACAAGGTGTCCCAAATAAACTAGTCCTAACGCTAATCAGTATCCACACTGCAGCAAATTATGTCTATGCAGAGTTCCTTAGCTTTATATATATGACACAATTATTAAACTAGAACACACCTGAACTGGGTGGTGTGCATTAACCAAAGAGAGGGTTTGGTCAGCTCCCTAATCAAAAAGATAGAACAAAGGTTTTTTTTGGTTAAGCACAGCACAAAAAGACTGTTTGCAACTTAGCACACACATTGTGGAAGTGCTACCAAGGTGACCAACAATTATTAAAATTACAAACAACAAGAAAGTGTAGGTGCTCATTCTACCTCTAGAGTCCACATATTTATAGCATATCTAAATATACACTTCAATTTGCTAAATATACTTGCACTGTTCAAATAAGATTGGGAATAGACATCTCACAATAATATCGATATATAATTAAGTTGCAAAGAATATTATCAGAAAAATATGCTTTTAAATAAAAATGGGATCTTAGTCACACAAAATGATCATATTCTGCTAAGCCAGTCACCACTTACAAGGTGTCCCAAATAGACTGGTCCTAACGCTAATCAGTATCCACACTGCAGCAAATTATGTCTATGCAGAGTTCCTTAGCTTTATATATATATTACACAATTATTATATATGACACATTTATTATTTTTAGCATTTTGAAGTGTATATTTAGATATGCTATAATTATGTGGACTCTAGTGGTAGAATGTGCACGTACACTTTCTTGTTGTTTGTAATTTTAATAAATGCTGGTCACCTTGATAGCACTTCCGCAATGTGTGTGCTAAGTTACAAACAGTCTTTTGTGATGTGCTTAACCAAAAAAAAACCTTTGTTCTATCTTTTTGATTATGGAGCTGACCAAACCCTCTCTTTGGTTAATGCACACCACCCAGTTCAGGTGTGTTCCAGTTTAATAATTGTGTCATATATATAAAGCTAAGGAACTCTGCATAGACATAATTTCCTGCAGTGTGGATACTGATTAGCGTTAGGACCAGTCTATTTGGGACACCTTGTAAGTGGTGACTGGCTTAGCAGAATATGATCATATTATGTGACTAAGATCCCATTTTTCATATTTTTCTGATAATATTCTTTGCAACTTAAATATATGTTGATATTATTTTGAGATGTCTATTCCCAATCTTATTTGAACAGTGCAAGTATATTTAGCAAATTGAAGTGTATATTTAGATATGCTATAATTATGTGGACTCTAGTGGTAGAATGTGCACCTACACTTTCTTGTTGTTATATATATATATATATATATATATATATATATATATATATATATATATATATATATATATATATAAGCTTCTGCAATTATCTAAGCAATATCAGTGTGGCATGTTACACAGATAGGCCTATTTCACTATAAAAATACCTATCTGTCTCCTTCCTCTGGAGGGAGTGGAAGAAGCTCAATTTTTCTACAGCAAAGGTAGGCAGAATAAAAAAAAAACATAACCTAATATAAGGTTGTTTTATTTATCTTAATTAAAAACATGTTATGGTAATTCAGTTTAGAGTTTAGTACCCCTTTAATTTATCATATAAAACCTGTATTTTATTTTGCACAAGTATTTTATAATGATTTGATTTGACCTGATAAATATTGAAGGAATAAATATTATAATATTACAGATAAATCTATTACAATGTTGATGAATTCATGTATTTGTATATGTCTTTGAAAATATAGATCATATTCTTAAGAAGTCATGAAATATATATTTATTTTTAAATTGTCTGAACTTTGATTATTGATATGCACATGCCATTAAATCATTTTTTTATATATATTAAATCAGAACATTCTTCTTCAAATACTTGTGTGCCCTGGTGGTAGATATCCATCATGTTATAAATAGACTGTAACTATTAAGTGTCAGTGAATCTTTATTATTGTTAATTGTATGGCATTCAATGATGCATGACGGTCATATTCTAAACTCATTACATTATATGCAGGTTCCTTCATCTGTATTATCTAAACTGCAGAAGTGACCTTATATGATCCATATCATTAGGATAAGTGATGAGCAAAACACTTCCAATCCATTTAGTGGAATACTTCAGAAAGAATTAAAAAAATGTTTTAAAAAATAACTAAAGAAAATAAGTTTTATTCACGAGCTTTATGTTGAAGAAAATATCTGCATTAATGCTTAGGATATTACTTGTTAACTATCGTTCATTAATTTATTATTTTAATAATTCACCTCCAAAGCACACATGCAGTAAATGTTAAAAGGCTGCTGTATGAACAAGATGAAAAATAGTAAAGATAATTATTTGTAGTAATAATGCAAAGAAGTCTAGAAGCCATAGGACTTACAGAATAGAAGAAGAGTAAAGGTGGTTGTAGGTTTATATTACAACCTCAATTCCGAAAGAGTTGGGACAGTATGAAAAATGCAAAAAAACAAACAAAAAGAGTAATTCAATTCACATTGTACTATATTGAAAACACATTACTAACACATTATTTGATGTTTCACTTTGTAAATTTAATGTATTTTTTAAAATATCCACTCACTTCAAATCTGATGACTGCAACACGTTCCACAAAAGTTGGGACTGTGGCAATTTAGGACTAAAAGTGATGTGACAAGCTGAAATAAGAAGGTGATGTGAAACACCTGAGGCAATCGTGAAATCATAGTATATAAGGAGCCTCCAAAAAAGGCCTAGTCCTTCAAGAGCAAGGATGGGTCGAGGCTTGCCAATCTGCCAACAGATGCGTCAGCAAATAATCCAAATATATGAGAACAACATTCCCCAAAGACAAATCGGTAGGATTTTGTGCATTTCACCTTCTACAGTGCACAATATAATTAAAAGATTTAAGGAATCCGGTTAACTCTTGGTGCGTAAAGGGCAAGGCTGAAAACCACTTCTGAATGTGTGTGATATCCGAACCCTCAGACGTCACTGCCTCAAAAACTCATGAGTCATGAGTCTGTAATAGATATCCTGACATGGGCTCAGGAATACTTTGGTAAACCTTTGTGAGTCAACACCATTCGCTGCTGCATCCAAAGATGCAAGTTAAGGCTTTACTATGCAAAGCAGAAGCCATATATTAACACTGTGCAGAAGCACTGCCGACTTCTCTGGGCTTGGTCTCAGAGGTGTGAAAGACTACGCGCTGAAAGGTGATCCCTATAAGCTCTTTACTAAAGGATGCCTAGCCAACCTAAGAAAACTGAGTGAATGGAAGAAAGTAAAGAAGTCTATGGTGTGAGGCTCAGGGAGTAAATGTGAATAAGTTTAATAGCAAATAGAACCCTTAGTGTATAAACATGGGTAAAAAACAAAGTTCAAAAACATAGTTAAAAAACATGTTTTACAATCAGCAATAAAACCATAAAAACATGGATCCATGTAAAAACAATATAAAAACAATAAGATGCACCAATAGAATATGTCAGCGAAATTAGTTTTGGACTGTGAAAGATCTAGATCCTTACTGAAATAGTAGCATAGTCTCTAGTCTCTAAGTTTATCGATGCACCCTACTCCAAATGTTAAATGAAAAAATGATGTTAACAAGTCAAATATAGTATACAAAAAGTGGAAAAATGGGTGACCAAAAAAAAAGAAAAAACAAACAAGTGTGACAAGTGGAAATAAACTGTGAATCAAAACTAAAAATTCAAAATCAAAAAATCTCTTTTAAGAGTAAAGACTGTAAAAACTTGCTTTTTAAAGATGATGTAGTGTTGTTTCCCAATGTGTAAGTTTTATCCAAAGTGCGATCCCTCTATGGTTGTGAGCAGTGATTTTCCTAAGACTCCTTAAGTGGTAGATTTCGGGATTCCAAAGATAACATGTGAAAAGTATAAATAATAGTGCAAAACAGCTAAAACTCTTATTAAGGTATTGGACTTACCAGTAACTGTCAACGCGTTTCGGCCGCTGGAAATGGGCCTTTATAAACATGTTTTTTTAACTATGTTTTTTAACTTTGTGTTTAACCCATGTTTATACACTAAGGGTTCTATTTGCTATTAAACATATTCACATTTACTCCCTGAGCCTCACGCCATAGGCGCTCTTTACTTTCTTCCATTCACTTGGTCTCATCTGAGATGGACAGTAGCACAGTCGAATCGTGTTTTGTCGTCCGACGAGTCAACATTTTCCATCATGAGCCATCATGTTCTCTGGGCCAAAGAGGAAAAAAACCATCCAAGCTGTTATCAGCATCAGGTCCAAAAGCCAGCATCTGTCTTTGTATGGGGGTTGTCAGTGCCCATGGCATGGGTAACTTGCACATCTGTGAGGGCACCATTAATGCATAAATATATGTATATATTTTGGAGCAGCATATGCTGCCTTCCAGATGTCGTCTTTTCCAGAGACATCCCTGCATTTTCCAGCAGGATAACGCCAAACAATATTCTGCCTGGATTACAAGTTCATGGTTGCATAAGCAGAGAGAGCAGGTGCTAGCATGGCCTGCCTGCAGTCCAGATCTGTCTCTGGTTGAGAATGTGTGGCGCATTATGAAGCGCAAAATAAGGTAACGAAGGTCCCGTACAGTTGAGCAGCTGAAGACATGCATAATGGATGAATGGGGGAAAATTCTGCTTGCTAAAATTAACAAACTGATGTCTTCAGTGCCCAAACGCTTAATAAGTGTCATTAAAAGAAAAGGTGATGTTACACAGTGGTAAACGGTCCCAACTTTTTTGGAGTTTGTTGCAGTTATCAGATTTGAAATGAGTAATTTTTTTCAAAAATACATTAAATTCACAAAGTAAAACATCAATTAATATGTTAATAATGTGTTTTCAATATAGTGCAGGGTGAATTGAATTTTCAAATGACTCTTTTTGCTTGTTTTTTGTATTTTCCATACTGTCCCAACTTTGGAGTTGTAGTTGGTTTTACAGCATATAAAATAAGCTTGACTGAAAAGGGAATGCCTTCTGAATGCGTGATGGAACAATTTAGGCCTTATTTACATTCTATTGGATATTTGCTCCCGGAAAGGTTTTTTGCCTTTCAACCAAGGCCTAGTTTCTATTGATGTGGTAAATTGTGGAAACGGTGATACATTTTATCTCCTTTAAAGTATATGGAGATTTTTTATGTTACCATCTGTTTCCAAACGTTACCACCTCAATGGAAATTAGGCCCAATTTAGTAGTCGAGTTTCTAGAGTTATCACAATGCTATATCATTTTGTTTGTTAAAATCTCTCCGATGCAAAGAGTATTTAACTGAAAAGCTCCTGATAAGGCATATGGCATTTTTTTATATTTCATTTGTAATATTTGATTAAAAGTCACCCTTATACTCTCATAATTGTCCCTAACATTACTGGCAATATTAAAATTGTCTTTTAAAAGAGGATCACTTAATTTTGATTTTCATAGTTGACTAATTTAATCTGTTTCATCCGCACAACTGCTAACTCATCTAAATACAGTTTAAGGTTGTCAGGGTGGCAGACTATGCACTAAGTTTCTATACCATTGATTTATAATATCTTCTTTTACTGAATTTTAACATAATTTAAATAGTAAATTGTGAACTTTCTGCCTTCTTAAGAGACACTTAAACAAGACTACGCCTTTGTGACCGGGTTTTTATAGAGGATGCATCTCCAAACACAGTAATAAGAGTGCCTTTCAAAGTGCCTGCACCTATATTACTGAACGTGTAAACTAGAATGAGCATTGTGACCGTGAGTTTCATATTGTAGGCACAAGCACTTTGAAAATAAAAATGGGGAAAAAAACACCCCATTTTTTGATGTTGGGATCCTGAAGTGACTTTTTATACGGATTCTCTTAGTTGTTCAGAATAACGTAGTCAACACATATACATATGTATATATAACTATAAATATGTAAATGTCAGCCTCTCTAATAGGGATAAATGGAGCTTTAATCAATCAATAACATGTATGTTAATAAACCTCTATAATGTCTCTTCTGATCTTTTTAGAGTGTTTAACATATGCATGTTAATAGAATGTTTACAAATAGCGGAGAAATAGTGTTAAAGATTTTTAAAAATGCCCTTTCGAGGACTTATCAAGTGCCTAGAGGTGTCAAATTCAAAAAAACAAAAATGGGCTCAAAAAGGTGTTGAAAAATTACTCAAAAATGTGTTGTGATTACCAAGAACCTTCAGCCTCATAGGAAAAAAAGGGCTTTTATTGAAGATCTGAAATTCCGTTTGCGTGTACAAGAATGAAACACGCTATTGTGATCTCACAGAAAGGTAGCCATTTCAGCCTGAAAAAGTTGCTGCTTATAGATTGTAATTTAAGCCTATATCGTTAATACTAGGGATCACAATAAATGGTTTATTTTAGATTTATAAAGTAGTTGAACGTCTGTCCTAGTTATTTTTCTTATTCTTTATAATCTGAGGTTTCCCAGATTTATATTTAGATCTCAGAAAAGCAATTATCATTTGTAGGGATTGGATACAATATCTTTTAAAGGGAAAGAATTAAACTTTCATGATTCAGATAGGGCATTTAATTTCAAACCACTTTCCAATTTACTTTAATCATCAAAATTGCTTTGTTTTCTTGGTATTCTTAGTTGAAAGCTAAACTTAGGTAGGATCATATGCTAAGCACTTGAATGCTGCCTCTTATCTGAATGCATTTGACAGTTTTTCACAGATAGAGGGCATTAGTTCATGTGTGCAATATAGATAACATTGTCCTGTCGCCCGTGGAGTTACTTATGATAGGGCACTGATTTGCTAAAATGCAAGTCTGTCAAACAATCTGAAATAAGGGTATAGTCTACAGAGGCTTAGATACAAGGTAATTACAGAGGTAAAAAGTATATTAATATAACCGTGTTGGTTATGCAAAACTGGGGAATGGGTAATAAAGAGATTATCTATCTTTTTAAACAATAAAAATTCTGGAGCAGACTGTCCCTTTAAGGCCACATGACTCCCATTAATCTAGTTGCTGTTTACTAAACAATTCATGTATATGTAATGTGCTTCTTTGGCTATTGAGACTAGGCCTGCACATCTTAAATGATTAAGGGCCAGATGACGAGTGGAGGGCTCATCAGATTATGGTCTGCATTATGTTCAAATTTCCAAGCTGTTTACATTACCTCAAATTCGTTTGGATGAATTTGTGGTAATTTACGTTCCCTATATTTTCTATGAGCGGCAATGTCCTCTAGTATTACAAGTTGAAAGTAAATGCGATTGCACAAACGCAATCTCATTTAAAGCTGCATAGAGAGTTTAGCCGGAGGAAACAGTTGCACTAAACTTTTCTATTAACCCCCAAATCCCCACACCCCCATCGCAAAGTAACCCACTACACTATTAACCCCTAAACTGCCACACCCCCATCGCAAAGTAACGCACTATCATCTAAACCCCCTAACCTAACACCCCTTAAGTTACCCCAAAACAGACTAGCATTACCTGTAAAAAATAAATCTAACAGTAACTTAAAAAAAAAAACTAACCTGAATTTTTTTTTTCTAAAAATAAAAATAAAAATCTAACCTTACCATAAAACTAAAAAACGTAATATCACTGAAAAAAAATACCATTACAAAAATAAAAAAACTACCATTACAAAGAACAACAAATTATTACAAAAAAAGCAGTATGCCTATTCTAAAACCTCCCTAAAAAACTCACCCAAAAATAAAAACCTATACTAATACTAAACTACAGAAATAGCCCTTAAAAGAGCTTTTTGTAGGGAATTGCACTAAAGTTACAAAACTGCTGGTGACACTGCTGTGTCCAACGTTAGGGGACGCAATAGTACAAAGAAATGATAGTCGGATAAACTGAAGGCTATAGTAGCATAGAAATATATAGACAAGTATTACACAAAATATATATGGTAGCAAAGTTCTTATCTGAGTCCATACAGAAGACCGCAAAACAGTTCAAATGTCAGAAATGACTACGATAATAGGTAGGTAGGTGCAATCCCAGGTGGTAAAGTCCATGGTGTGTGGTCACAGCTGCTCCTGTCAAAGATATGAAATTAATCCAGGCATCTGTGAAAAAGAATCGCATACAGAGGGCGCCTCCTAGTGTGATACTGTAGTTGTAATAGAGAACAAGTGAATCTTGTATTGTAATTATACTCACAAGGAGAGCATCACCAAATCTGCTAAATGGCATGGGCTGGGAACTCTGTGTCCCAGCAAACTGATCCTTGGTAGAGATGTAGAGGCCCAGGTATCCAGATACCGGGAAGATCAAATCAAGCTCAGGCTTCCAAAAAGTGTAGTATATTTTTCATGTTTTTGCATTGTTTTTACATACTTTGGGTGAATGCTTACACCCTAAGTTTTTTACCTTGTTTTTAATAAAAAATATAAGGCACTTTTTGGAAGCCTGAGCTTGATTTGATCTTCCCGGTACCTGGATACCTGGGCCTCTACATCTCTACCAAGGATCAGTTTGCTGGGACACTGAGAGTTCCCAGCCCGTGTCATTTAGCACATTTGGTGCTGCTCTCCTTGTGAGCATAATGACAATATAAGATACACTTGTTCTCTGTTACAACTACAGTATCACACTAGGAGGTGCCCTCTATATGTGAATCTATTTCACATATGCCTAATTGCACTAAAGTGTCAGCTCCTTTTCTTTAAAAAGGGTGTTTGACTGGACATTGCCCATAAAAGTTCATTTAGCTCTTTTGTTGCCCGGAAAAAAAAACAAAACACCCACCCAAAAAAAAAACTAACACTAAACCCCAAAAATGGTACTCAACAAAGATGAAACCAGTCATCTGTGCTTCATCTTCATTCCAGCAGTGTTCAATCTTCATTCAGGTGGTGATCTTCTTATCGTTATCCCGGCCCCAATCTTCTTATCTTCATCCCCGTGGCACTCTTCATCCATCTTTTTATCTTACGTCCCAATGTCCTATTCATGCGGTCACCAGCCGCACACTGAATTTTGAATGCGAGGAACCCTTGCATTCCTATTAGCTGATTTTCAACTTTAAATTTAAATCAGCCAATAAAATTAAGATAAGAAGATCACCACCAGGATGAAGATAAGAAGATTGCCACTGAGAAGAAGATGGATCACCGCCAGGATGAAGATGGAGTGCCGCCGCATGGATTTATCTTTGGTGAGTACCATCTTTGGGGTTAAGTGTTTGGGATTTTTTTGGGTGTGTTTTTTAGATAATGTTTTTTTAAGCCATTTTAAGAGCTATTTCTGTAGTTTAGTGTTAGTATAGGTATTTATTTTGGGGTGGGTTTTATTTTAAGTGAGGTTTTAGAATAGGCATAATGCTTTTTTTATTTTTGGCAATTTGTTAATTTTTGTAATGGTAGGTTTTTACATTTTTTGTAATGGTAGATTTCTTTTGTAATGGTAGGTTCTTTTTTTAGTGCTATATTTTTTCCAGTAATGTTAGGCTTGTTAGTTTTAAAGGGACAGTCTAGGCCAAAATAAACTTTCATGATTCAGATAGAGAATGTAATTTTAAACAATTTTCCAATTTACTTTTATCACCAATTTTACTTTGTTCTCTTGGTATTCTTAGTTGAAAGCTTAATCTAGGAGGTTCATATGCTAATTTCTTAGACCTTGAAGGCCACCTCTTTTCAGAATGCATTTGAACAGTTTTTCACCACTAGAGGGTGTTAGTTCACGTATTTCATATAGATAACACTGAGCTTGTGCACGTGAAGTTATCTGGGAGCAGGCAGTGATTGGCTAAACTGCAAGTCTGTCAAAAGAACTGAAATAAAGGGGCAGTTTGCAGAGGCTTAGATACAAGATAATCACAGAGGTTAAAAGTATATTATTATAACTGTGTTGGTTATGCAAAACTGGGGAATGGGTAATAAAGGGATTATCTATCTTTTAAAACAATAAAAATTCTGGTGTAGACTGTCCCTTTAAGGTAAGGTTAGATTTTTTTTTTTAAAGGTACTGTTATTTATTTATTTTTTACTAATACGGTTAGTCTGTTTTGGGGTAACTTAGTGGGTGTTAGGTTAGGGGGTTAAGATGTTAGTGGGTTACTTTGCACGATGGGTGTGTGGTGGTTTAGGGGTTAATAGTGTAGTGGGTTACTTTGCAATGTGGTGTGTGGCGGTTTAGGTGTTAATAAAGTGGTGAGTTACTTTGCAATGTGGGTGGCGATTTAGGGATTAATAGTGTAGTGGGTTACTGTGTGAAGGGGGTGTGGTGGTGTAAGGGTTAATAGTGTAGTTGGTTACTTTGAGATAGGGGTGTGGCGGTTTAACAGTTAATAGTATAGTGGGGTACTTTGCGATAGGGTGTGTGGCAGTTTAGGGTTTAATAGTGTAGTGTGTTACTTTGCGATGGGGTGTGTGGCAGGTTAGGGGTTAAAGGGACATTGCAGCCAAAATTGGAATACATGTGGATGCATTTCAGTTTTGAATAGAAACATTTTTGTAATTTACATGTATTAGCAAAAATGCTTCTAATTAAAGTTATATCTGTTTCAAAAGTGTATTTAAGTATGCACCGTGCACCAGCATTTTTAACACAGCACTTGCTCAGAGAGCCTGAGGTGCTTGTACCATCTGGTAATGATTCAATTTGTTAATTGCTAACATCATACAAGCCCCACTAACACACTGAGCAGCTGCAGTATTTTAAATGCTGGTGCACTGAGAATATCTAGCTATGCTTCACATGCACATGCAGAGAAATATGTTAACACTAAAACAGTGATAACTTTTTCTAGATGCATTTTTGCCAATACATGTATATTGCAAATATGTTTCTATTTATATATGTAATTTATGTGCATTTAAATTTTGACCGGAATGTCCCTTTAATAGTGTAGTGGGGACTTTGGCTATGTGGTGGGTTAGGGGTTATTAGAGTAGGGGGGTTATAGTGAGTCAGGTTTGCGCGCAAGTATGAGTTTAGGGTTCTTACACTTTTCTCTCTATACTGAAGTCAATTGGAGAATATGTTAACGCAGTTGCGATATTGTAACTTCTGCTCTTTGCACATGTACGTCAGCGTGCGAGTGAAAAAGATTTACTTTCAACTTGTAATACACACGCTACCCAACGTGCACAAAGAGCAGAAGTTGAGCAGTGTTTACGTGAGAGCGGGAGCGGTAATTACTGCACCACTTGCGAGCTAGCCTTAACAGTTTAATGCTCAGTATATTCTGCCTTTCTGTGTCTGAGTTACACTAGTTTTCTAAAAAGACATATTACCTGATACAACTCATTTCAGGCTTGCAGAAATGGTTAAAGTGTCAGTAAACATTAAAAATAATGTTACATAATTCTGCACACAGTGCAGAATTATATAACATTATATTAGCGCAAACGTTTTAAAACAAAATTTCCCCTTTGAATTTTAAATAAACCTGCTGTTTTACAGACCCGTTCTCTGTGATCTTCTGAGCGGGTCTGTTTTTTTCAAACAGCGCATCGGGCCAGCTGTATAGTCACAGCCCGGCCTGACCGCGCCATAGCACTAAGTGCAGCTCGCTCCTACTCTGTCAGACAGCAGGAGCGAGCTGCACTTAGTGCTATGGCGCGGTTGGGCCGGGCTGTGACTATACAGCTGGCCCGATGCGCTGTTTGAAAAAAACAGACCCGCTCAGAAGATCACAGAGAACGGGTCTGTAAAACAGCAGGTTTTATTTAAAATTCAAAGGGGAAATTTTGTTTTAAAACGTTTGCGCTAATATAATGTTATATAATTCTGCACTATGTGCAGAATTATATAACATTATTTTTAAGGTTTACTGTCCCTTTAAGCATTTTTACCATAGTTTTGTAACCTGCAACAAGGTCTGAATTAAAAACATTTAACAAGACAAGAATCTTATTTGTCAAAGTAGTTGTTATTATTTCAATCAATTCTAAGCTTCACTGAAATGTTTTCAATCAGACCTGAGATCTATATGTAAATGATCCTCACTAGTAATTTCTTAACAGATAAACTACGAACATAGAGGCCGATTTATCATTGTGCGAGCGGACATGATCTGCTTTAGCAGATTATGTCTGCCTCATATCAATAAATGGCGACAACATTTATCATTGCACAAGCATTTCTCGTGAAATGCTTGTGCAATGCCGCCCCCAGCACATTTGCAGCCAATTATCTGCTAGTAGGCGGTGTCAATCATCCCAATCGTATCCGATCGGGATGATTGCTGTCCACCACCTCAGAGTTTGCGGACGAGTTAAGTAGCAGCCGTCTAAGGACCTCTGCTTCCTAACTTCAGTTTCAGGGAAACTTTAAACTACGGGGGTAGATTGCAGCATCCGCTGCTTCATAAATCTACCCCATTAAGTGATTTAAAAGTTAGATTTATGTTTCAAAGTTATGACATAAATTAAAGACTCTCAATCTAACTTGAACTGCCATGCTTCTCAGCATGTTATGATACCTTTTCACTTACTCTAGGGCAGCTGTCCAATCATAAAATAAAAGATATGCTACAAAATATCACCTAGATTACGAGTTTTGTTGGTAAGGCTGTGCGGTGCTAACGCACAGTTTTCCCTCACCGCTCACCTACAGACAACGCTGGTATTACAGGTTTTTAGAAACCTGGCGTTAGCCGCAAAAAAATGAGCGTAGAGCAAAATTTAGCTCCATATCTCACCTCAATACCAGCGCTGCTTACGGTAGCGGTGAGCTGGCAAAACGTGCTCATGCACGATTTCCCCATAGGAATCAATGGGGGAGAGCCGGCTGAAAAAAACTAAAGCTCTTAACGCAGCCCCATTGATTCCTATGGGGAAAGAAAATGTATGTCTATACCTAACACCCTAACATGAACCCCGAGTCTAAACACCCCTAATATTACACTTATTAACCCCTAATCTGCCGCCCCCGACATCGCCAACACCTGCATTATATTATTAACCCCTAATCTGCCGTTCCGGACACCGCCGCCACCTACATTATATGTATTAACCCCTAATCTGCCACCCCCAATGTCGCCGCAACCTACCTACACTTATTAACCCCTAATCTGCCGCCCCCAATGTTAACGCCACTATATTAAAGTTATTAACCCCTAAATCCAAGACTAATTACACCTAATCTAATCCCACTAATAAAATAAAAAAGCCCCCCAAAATAATAAAAAGCCAAATCCTATACTAAATTACAAATAGCCCTTAAAAGGGCCTTTTGCGGGGCATTGCCCCAAAGTAATCAGCTCTTTTACCTGAAAAAAAAGTACAATACCCCCCAACATTAAAACCCACCACCCACACACCCAACCCTATTCTAAAACCCACCCAATACCCCCTTAATATAACCTAACACTAACCCCTTGAAGATCACCCTACCTTGAGATGTCTTCACCCAGCCGGGCCGGAGTCCTCAACGAAGCCGGGCGAAGTAGTCCTCCAGACGGGCAGAAGTCTTCATCCAAGCCGGCCAGAAGAGGTCCTAAAGACGGGCAGAAGTCTTCATCCAGGTGGCATCTTCTATCTTCATCCATCCGTTGTTGGGGGGTATTGTACTTTTTTTTCAGGTAAAAGAGCTGACTACTTTGGGGCAATGCCCCGCAAAAGGCCCTTTTAAGGGCTATTTGTAATTTAGTATAGGGTAGGGCTTTTTATTATTTTGGGGGGCTTTTTTATTTTATTAGTGGGATTAGATTAGGTGTAATTAGTTTAAAAAACTTGTAATTATTTTATTATTTTCTGTAATTTAGTGTTTGTTTTTTTCGTACTTTAGATAATTTTATTTAATTGTAGTTAGTTTAGGGAATTAATTTAATTATAGTGTTGTTAGGTGTAATTGTAACATAGGTTAGGTTTTATTTTACTGGTAAATTTGTCTTTATTTTAACTAGGTAGCTATTAAATAGTTAATAACTATTTAATAACTATTGTACCTAGTTAAAATAAATACAAAGTTGCCTGTAAAATAAAAATAAACCCTAAGATAGATACAATGTAACTATTAGTTATATTGTAGCTAGTTTAGGGTTTATTTTATAGGTAAGTATTTAGTTTTAAATAGGAATCATTTATGTAATTGTTGTTTTTTATTTAGATTTATTTAAATTATATTTAAGTTAGGGGGGTGTTAGGGTTAGACTTAGATTTAGGGGTTAATAACTTTAATATAGTGGCGGTGACGTTGGGGGCGGCAGATTAGGGGTTAATAAATGTAGGTAGGTGTCGGCGATGTTAGGGCAGGCAGATTAGGGGTTAATAATATTTAACTAGTGTTTGCGATGCAGGAGTGCGGCGGTTTAGGGGTTAATATATTTATTATAGTGGCGGCGATGTCCGGTTCGGCAGATTAGGGGTTAAATTTTTTTTATTTAGTGTTTGCGATGTGGGGGGCCTCGGTTTAGGGGTTAATAGGTAGTTTATGGGTGTTAGTGTACTTTTTTGCAGTTTAGTTAAGAGTTTTATACTACAACGTTAGCCCATAAAACTCTTAAAGGGACAGTCTACACCAAAATTTTTCTTATTTAAAAAGATAGATAATCCCTTTATTACCCATTCGCCGTTTTTGCATAACCAACACAGTTATATTAATATACTTTTTACCTCTGTGATTACCTTGTATCTAAGCCTTTGCAGACAGCCTCCTTATCTTAGTGCCTTTGACAGACATGCAGTGTAGTCAATCAGTGAAGACTCCTAAATAACTTCACGGGAGTGAGCACAATGTTATCTATATGACACATATGAACTAGCACAGTCTAACTGTGAAAAACTTTCAAAATGCTCTGAGCTAGGAGGCGGTTTTCAACTAGAAATCAGTATGAGCCTAGCTAGGTTTAGCTTTTCAAATATACCACCAAGGGAACAAAGCAAATTTGATAATAAAAGTAAATTGGAAAGTTGTTTAAAATTGCATGCCCTATCTGAATCATGAAAGTTTAGTTTTGACTCTACTGTCCCTTTAACTACTGACTTTTAAATCCGGTATCAGTCTTGACAGGAGAGGCTGTACCGCTCACTTTTTTGAAGACTCGTAATACCGGCGTTAGGCAAATCCCATTGAAAAAAAGAGGATACGCAATTGACGTAAGTGGATTTGCGGTATTTTCGAGTACACCTGTACCTGCAAGACTCGTAATACCAGCATTAGGAAAAAAGCAGCATTGGGAACTCTCAACGCTGCTTTTTAAGGCTAACGCAAGACTCGTAATCTCGCCGATTGACTTTAAAAATGTGTTGAATTTTATGCTTCAGACAGTCTTTATATGTTAATAACTTAAAAAATTTAGGCCTAGATTTGGAGTTCGGCGGTAGCCGTCAAAACCAGCGTTAGAGGCTCCTAACGCTGGTTTTGGCCGCCCGCTGGTATTTGGAGTCAGTGATTAAAGGGTCTAACGCTCACTTTTCAGCCGCGACTTTTCTATACCGCAGATCCCCCTACGCCATTTGCGTAGCCTATCTTTTCAATGGGATCTTTCTAACGCCGGTATTTAGAGTCGTTTCTGAAGTGAGCGTTAGAGCTCTAACGACAAAATTCCAGCCGCCTGAAAATAGCAGGAGTTAAGAGCTTTCTGGCTAACGCCGGTTTATAAAGCTCTTAACTACTGTACTCTAAAGTACACTAACACCCATAAACTACCTATGTACCCCTAAACCGAGCTCCCCCCACATCGCCGCCACTCGATTAAAATTTTTAACCCCTAATCTGCCGACCGCCACCTACGTTATACTTATGTACCCCTAATCTGCTACCCCTAACACCGCCGACCCCTATATTATATTTATTAACCCCTAACCTGCCCCCCACAACATCGCCGCCAGCTACTTAAAATAATTAACCCCTAATCTTCCGACTGCAAAGCGCCGCCACCTACGTTATCCCTATGTACCCCTAATCTGCTACCCCTAACACCGCCGACCCCTATATTATATTTATTAACCCCTAATCTGCCCCCCTCAACGTCGCCGACACCTGCCTACACTTATTAACCCCTAATCTGCCGAGCGGACTTGAGCGCTACTATAATAAAGTTATTAACCCCTAATCCGCCTCACTAACCCTATCATAAATAGTATTAACCCCTAATCTGCCCTCCCTAACATCGCCGACACCTACCTTCAATTATTAACCCCTAATCTTCCGATCGGAGCTCACCGCTATTCTAATAAATGGATTAACCCCTAAAGCTAAGTCTAACCCTAACACTAACACCCCCCTAAGTTAAATATAATTTTAATCTAACGAAATAAATTAACTCTTATTAAATAAATGATTCCTATTTAAAGCTAAATACTTACCTGTAAAATAAACCCTAATATAGCTACAATATAAATTATAATTATATTATAGCTATTTTAGGATTAATATTTATTTTACAGGCAACTTTGTAATTATTTTAACCAGGTACAATAGCTATTAAATAGTTAAGAACTATTTAATAGTTACCTAGTTAAAATAATAACAAATTTACCTGTAAAATAAATCCTAACCTAAGATATAATTAAACCTAACACTACCCTATAAATAAAATAATTAAATAAACTACCTACAATTACCTACAATTAACCTAACACTACACTATCAATAAATTAATTAAACACAATTCCTACAAATAAATACAATTAAATAAACTAGCTAAAGTACAAAAAATAAAAAAGAACTAAGTTACAGAAAATAAAAAAATATTTACAAACATAAGAAAAATATTACAACAATTTTAAACTAATTACACCTACTCTAAGCCCCCTAATAAAATAACAAAGCCCCCCAAAATAAAAAATTCCCTACCCTATTCTAAATTAAAAAAGTTACAAGCTCTTTTACCTTACCAGCCCTGAACAGGGCCCTTTGCGGGGCATGCCCCAAGAAGTTCAGCTCTTTTGCCTGTAAAAAAAAAAACATACAATACCCCCCCCCCCAACATTACAACCCACCACCCACATACCCCTAATCTAACCCAAACCCCCCTTAAATAAACCTAACACTAATCCCCTGAAGATCTTCCTACCTTGTCTTCACCATCCAGGTATCACCGATCCGTCCTGGCTCCAAGATCTTCATCCAACCCAAGCGGGGGTTGGCGATCCATAATCCGGTGCTGAAGAGGTCCAGAAGAGGCTCCAAAGTCTTCCTCCTATCCGGCAAGAAGAGGACATCCGGACCGGCAAACATCTTCTCCAAGCGGCATCTTCGATCTTCTTCCATCCGGAGCGAAGTGGCAGGATCCTGAAGACCTCCAGCGCGGAACATCCATCCGGACCGACGACTGAACGACGAATGACTGTTCCTTTAAGGGACGTCATCCAAGATGGCGTCCCTCGAATTCCGATTGGCTGATAGGATTCTATCAGCCAATCGGAATTAAGGTAGGAATTTTCTGATTGGCTGATGGAATCAGCCAATCAGAATCAAGTTCAATCCGATTGGCTGATCCAATCAGCCAATCAGATTGAGCTCCCATTCTATTGGCTGATCGGAACAGCCAATAGAATGCGAGCTCAATCTGATTGGCTGATTGGATCAGCCAATCGGATTGAACTTGATTCTGATTGGCTGATTCCATCAGCCAATCAGAAAATTCCTACCTTAATTCCGATTGGCTGATAGAATCCTATCAGCCAATCGGAATTCGAGGGACGCCATCTTGGATGACGTCCCTTAAAGGAACAGTCATTCGTCGTTCAGTCGTCGGTCCGGATGGATGTTCCGCGCTGGAGGTCTTCAGGATCCTGCCACTTCGCTCCGGATGGAAGAAGATCGAAGATGCCGCTTGGAGAAGATGTTTGCCGGTCCGGATGTCCTCTTCTTGCCGGATAGGAGGAAGACTTTGGAGCCTCTTCTGGACCTCTTCAGCACCGGATTATGGATCGCCAACCCCCGCTTGGGTTGGATGAAGATCTTGGAGCCAGGACGGATCGGTGATACCTGGATGGTGAAGACAAGGTAGGAAGATCTTCAGGGGCTTAGTGTTAGGTTTATTTAAGGGGGGTTTGGGTTAGATTAGGGGTATGTGGGTGGTGGGTTGTAATGTTGGGGGGGGGGTATGGTATGTTTTTTTTTACAGGCAAAAGAGCTGAAATCCTTGGGGCATGCCCCACAAAGGGCCCTGTTCAGGGCTGGTAAGGTAAAAGAGCTTGTAACTTTTTTAATTTAGAATAGGGTAGGGAATTTTTTATTTTGGGGGGCTTTGTTATTTTATTAGGGGGCTTAGAGTAGGTGTAATTAGTTTAAAATTGTTGTAATATTTTTCTTATGTTTGTAAATATTTTTTTATTTTCTGTAACTTAGTTCTTTTTTATTTTTTGTACTTTAGCTAGTTTATTTAATTGTATTTATTTGTAGGAATTGTGTTTAATTAATTTATTGATAGTGTAGTGTTAGGTTAATTGTAGGTAATTGTAGGTAGTTTATTTAATTATTTTATTGATAGGGTAGTGTTAGGTTTTATTATATCTTAGGTTAGGATTTCTTTTACAGGTAAATTTGTAATTATTTTAACTATTTTAGCTATTAAATAGTTCTTAACTATTTAATAGCTATTGTACCTGGTTAAAATAATTACAAAGTTGCCTGTAAAATAAATATTAATCCTAAAATAGCTATAATATAATTATAATTTATATTGTAGCTATATTAGGATTTATTTTACAGGTAAGTATTTAGCTTTAAATAGGAATCATTTATTTAATAAGAGTTAATTTATTTCGTTAGATAAAAATTATATTTAACTTAGGGGGGTGTTAGTGTTAGGGTTAGACTTAGCTTTAGGGGTTAATCCATTTATTAGAATAGCGGTGAGCTCCGATCGGAAGATTAGGGGTTAATAATTGAAGGTAGGTGTCGGCGATGTTAGGGAGGGCAGATTAGGGGTTAATACTATTTATGATAGGGTTAGTGAGGCGGATTAGGGGTTAATAACTTTATTATAGTAGCGCTCAGGTCCGCTCGGCAGATTAGGGGTTAATAAGTGTAGGCAGGTGTCGGCGACGTTGAGGGGGGCAGATTAGGGGTTAATAAATATAATATAGGGGTCGGCGATGTTAGGGCAGCAGATTAGGGGTACATAGGGATAACGTAGGTTGCGGCGGTTTACGGAGCGGCAGATTAGGGGTTAAAAAAAATATGCAGGTGTCAGCGATAGCGGGGGCGGCAGATTAGGGGTTAATAAGTGTAAGGTTAGGGGTGTTTAGACTCGGGGTACATGGTAGAGTGTTAGGTGCAGACGTAGGAAGTGTTTCCCCATAGGAAACAATGGGGCTGCGTTAGGAGCTGAACGCTGCTTTTTTGCAGGTGTTAGGTTTTTTTTCAGCTCAAACAGCCCCATTGTTTCCTATGGGGGAATCGTGCACGAGCACGTTTTTGAGGCCGGCCGCGTCCGTAAGCAACTCTGGTATCGAGAGTTGCATTTGCGGTAAAAATGCTCTACGCTCCTTTTTTGGAGCCTAACGCAGCATTTGTTTGAACTCTCCATAACAGAGTTAAATTTAAGGTGCGGCCAGAAAAAAGCCTGCGGAGCGTTAACAGTCCTTTTACCGCCGAACTCCAAATCTAGGCCTTAGATTTTAGTTCAGATAGATAATTATTTTTTGGGCATAATTTGATGTAGGTGAACTGTGTTGATCAATACACAAATTATTTTCCCTGTAGTTTTTAATGTCTAAACCACATTTCTAAAGGCCAGTAAACCTTCATTAACATCTGATAACTGGTAAATTTCTAGGTCCAAGCAACACGTTTATTATATTAAAAAAGTATGTTGTTTCTTTCTTTTTATAGAGACAATATACTTCAATTTAGTCTATATTGATATTGCACTGTCAAATGAATGAAATACAAGAACGGAAAAATATCAAAACAATCCGTTATAAACTTACGGCTAGATTACGAGTTTTGCAGTAAGAGCTGCTCGGTGCTAACTTGCAAGTTATTGTCACCACTCACCTCCCTATAGCGCTGCTATTACAGGTTTGCAAAAACCTGTCGTTAGCAGGCAATAAGTGAGCGTAGAGCAAAATTGAGCTCCATACCGCACTCCAATACCAGTGCTGCTGTGAGCTGGTTTTACGTGCTCGTGCACGATTTCCCCATAGACATCAATGGGGAGAGCTGGCTGAAAAAAAGCCTAACACCTGCAATAAAGCAGCGTAAAGCTCCTTAACGCTGCCCCATTGATTCCTATGGGGAAACTATATTTATGTTTACACCTAACATAAACCCAGAGTCTAAACACCCCTAATCTGATGCCCCCAACATCGCCACCACCTACATTATACTTATTAACCCCTAATCTGCCGCCCCCAATGTCGCCGCCACCTACACTACACTTATTAACCCCTAATCTGCCGCCCCAACACCTACATTACACTTATTAACCCCTTATCCGCCGCCCCCCAACATCGCCGCCACTATTAACGCAGCCCCATTGATTCCTATGGGGAAACTATATTTATGTTTACACCTAACACCCTAACATAAACCCAGAGTCTAAACACCCCTAATCTGACGCCCCTAATCTGCCGCCCCCAATGTCACCGCCACCTACACTACACTTATTAACACCTAATCTGCCGCCCCTAACATCGCCGCCACCTACCTACACTTATTAACCCCTTATCTGCCGCCCCATTGACACAGCCCCATTGATTCCTATGGGGAAACTATATTTATGTTTACACCTAAGACCCTAACATAAACCCAGAGTCTAAACACCCCTAATCTGATGCCCCCAACATCGCTGCCACCTACATTATACTTATTAACCCCTAATCTGCCGCCCCCAATGTCGCCAACACCTACACTACACTTATTAACCCCTAATCTGCCGCCCCCGACACCGCCGACACCTACATTACACTTATTAACCCCTAATCTGCCGCCCCTAACATCGCCGCCACCTACCTACACTTATTAACCCCTTATCTGCCTCCCCAACGTCGCCGCCACTATAATAAACATATTAACCCCTAAACCGCCGCACTCCAGCCTTGCAAACATTAGTTAAATATTATTAACCCCTGATCTTCGCCGCCACTATACTAATGTTATTAACCCATATCCCTAACCCGTATAATAAATAAATCTAAATAAAACCTACTATTAATAACTAAATAATACCTATTTAAGACTAAATACTTACCTATAAAATAAACCCTAAGCTAGCTACAATACAACTAATAGTTGCATTGTATCTATCTTAGGTTTTATTTTTATTTCACAGCAAAGTTTGTATTTATTTTAACTAGGTAGACTAGTTAGTAAATAGTTATTAACTATTTACTAACTACCTAGCTAAAATAAATACAAATTTAAATATAGAATTTGTAAGGGAGACAGGTCAAATAGAACAATTGGAGAATACACATCTAAGTACAAATTGAACATAGAACAAAGGAACCTTATATAAAGGAAACAATGTGCAGACCCTTAAAATTACTATAAAAACGTAATGAAAAGAGAGATAAGATGGTTACCTACGATAGGGTAACTATCACACAAGACAGGGATTTCAGCACAGCCTTATATGTATATGCTTAGAAGAAGCAAATCACCATTAAATATGTTTTTTTGTGTGTTTCCCCAATCTCGCATTCACACATCAGTATAAGAAACAATTCCAACCCATGAATAGACAAAAGAACCAAAGAAAAATGTACACCAAAGGTTTATGCGTTTGAAACAGACTTTCAGTCACTTTATTTACAAAAACAAAGAGCACATCTTGCTCTATCGCCTCAGCAATGCAGCACAATACAGGCAACACCTCCACTAGAGGATAGTAGCACTCTAAGCGCTAAATCCGACCATCATAGTGATCCATGAGGATCTATGCCTGTAGAGATTTAAACAAACTTGAATACATAAGCAAAGGAGTAATAATAGAATAGCCTAACAAATATAACTTATATCAATATATTGCAGGCAAGTTATTCGTATTGTGTACAATACCTATATTTCAGTATTACACAAGACCTTAATGGTCCAAACAAAAAGACATCACAGACTTAGGGAATGTATACAACTCCAATTTCAGCAGGCACCACCATTTAAGAAACGGTATAAGGTGTCATGAAATACAATGTTACAGGATCTATGTATACAGACCCAAAGCTAGTCCCAATGTGTCTTTAAAAAGCTTATGTGAATACACTATAGCGTGTTGCGTATATCGCAAGTACAAGTAAGAACAGCAGCTACAAAATGCAGAGGAGACAATTCACACATTCATTCAGAAGTGAAAGCAAACTGACAAGTGAGAGTTCCAAAAAGTATCCATGTGTTTTAAGGCAGTTGTTGCTTTTAAGCTGTGAGATTCTTTCTACACAATGTATCCATCAAGCAAAGGGAAATATTACAGTACTTGTGCCAGCAAATGTATACAACCGTTCAGGCGTTATCCTCCTTCATAGTGCCGAAGTTGATTTGCAACGGACTAAGTTTGAGTAAGTCCCTGTATCCACAATCTGGCAGGTGTTTAAGCAAGTAGGAAATCCACTTTGGAATAATGCCAAAAAACAGCGTGGTGTTAGAGACGCCAATGTTGTCTGCAAGCGAACACATCAACCTCCAGGTACGTCACTGCCGACGCACGTTTCACCCCCCACGTGACCACAGAGTCATAGGGGTTTCCTCAGGGCAAACGGTTACTCTGTTTAGCTTCAGATGTTCTTTTGATGATCAGATCATAAGCTGATTGGATGCCTAAATTTGAACAAACAGCCTATAGAGTGTTCTTATTTTGTTAAAGCCCATCTTCCTTAGGAAAAGGTGAAGTATAATATAAACAAATCGGATAAAAACATTTTTTGAAAAGCTGTTGCCTATGTACTTTGTTTCAGCCAATTCATAGACACGCAGCAAGATCTTTTAATTTAAATGAAAAGAGAAACACAAAATAATCAATAAAACATAAAATAAATGCATTAATATATTTGGTTCAAATGTCAAAATAAAGTTTTAGTGTGAGATTAACTTACTGCTGATAAAATAAATTCTTAATATCTTTGAACTTTGAGCTTAAATTTAAAGAAAAACATTAAAGTTTAGGGGGTGTAATACATATCAACCCTTTGTGAACTGGATAAATAAAAAAGTATAGAAAGACCTAGATTAATAAAGGTTTAGTGTGTCCCGTATCATGTTCCAAGGAACGCAGCAAACTCAAATTTTTCATTTAGGCCTTTTAGCGTTACGGTTTGGAGTTTATACATCCATTCAGTTTCTTTTTTGAGTAATACATTATCAATGTCCCCTCCCCTTCCATACAGGGAACATGATTCAATAGCAATACCAATAACTTTTAAGACCGATAAGTTGCAATTATGGTGAGTCAAAAAGTGCAAAGCCACTCCACTTTTTATCTCTCCATCTTTGGCTGCTTTTATGTCGTCTCTGTGTTCAGTGACCCTGTCTTTCAGCATGCGTCTCGTTTTACCAATGTAAAAGACAGGGCAACTGCAGGACAGGAGGTAAATGGTGTTTTCAGTTTTGCTGTTAATAAACTGCTTTATAGGATAAGACACACACCCAGTAGAGAAGGTCCTTGTGCGAACAATGTACCTACATAAAACACAGTTGCCGCATTGAAAACACCCCTTTACCTTTCTATGTTCCTCTTACCAATCTTTAGTGTTGGGACTTTTTATGAAGTGACTTTTAACTAATTTGTCCTTTAAATTGGGGGCTCTTCTGGCGACTAGGGAGGGTTTTTGACCTACAATTTTACCAATTGTCTCATCAGCTTGTAGAAACTGCCATTTTTCAGTCAAGATTGTATGAATCCTGCCCCAATGACAGTTGTATTGGGTGACAAATCGCACTTTTTGATCACTAGATTTAGCCTTGGTTTTATAAAGCAGGTCATCTCTATTTTCCTTCCTAGCTCTATTCATGGCATATTTTAGATTTCTTTTTGAATAGCCTCTATTATCAAACCTACTGAACATTTCGATGTCATGTTTATCAAATTTCCTCATACTAGAGCAATTTCGCCTTAGTCGTAAAAACTGACCTACCGGGATTCCCCGTATTAATGATTTTGGGTGATAGCTGGAGGCCTCGAGAATATTATTTGTGGCGGTCTTTTTACGATAGATTTCAACTTTTTCCCTTCTTTTTTAATTTTTACAGCGAGAAAAGTCAACTCAGTTTTGTTGTGGTCAAACATTAGGAGGATATTGTAGGAGTTTGTGTTTAACAGTTTAACAAACTCCTTCAAAGTATCCTCGGTACCTCTCCATAAGAGGAAAACGTCGTCCACATGACATAACCAGATGAGGACATGGTCCTCAATCCATTCCTGTAATTCACTAAAAACTACAAAATTTTCCCACATGCCGAGATGGAGGCAAGCATATGATGGAGCACATGTTGCCCCCATTGCGGTTCCTCTAATTTGCTTGTAGAACCTCTTATCAAAGGTAAACACATTGTTTAATAATACAAATTGCAAAAGGGAGAGTACAAATTCAGTATGTTTTAGATAAAGTGGTCCTCTACTTACCAGGAAAAATCTGGCTGCCTTCAAACCTACATCATGAGGTACAGAGGAGTAGAGTCCTTCAACATCTAAAGATACCAATAAAGTCTTCTCTTCCACCTCTAGGCCATCAAGCTTCCTTAGGAGATCACTGGTATCTTTTACATAAGATGTTAGTGTCAGCAAAAAAGGCTTAAGAAATTTATCAACATAGTTTCCCAGGTTCTCCGTGATACTCCCTATCCCCGAAATTATGGGACGTCCAGGAGGTTCCCTCAATTTTGTATGTAATTTGGGGATGCAATAGAACACAGGTACGCTTGTGGTCGCTTGCAGACAACATTGGCGTCTCTAACACCACGCTATTTTTTGGCATTATTCCAAAGTGGATTTCCTACTTAGCTTCAATCCTATTGGCTGATCCAATCAGCCAATAGGATTGAGCTCGCATTTTACTGGCTGATTGGAACAGCCAATAGAATGTGAGCTCAATCCTATTGGCTGATTGCATGCTCTGTGCCGGATGTCTTGAAGATGAAGCTGCTCCGCGCCTGATGGATGAAGATAGAAGATGCCGTCTATATGAAGACTTCTGCCCGTCTGGAGGACCACTTCTTGCCGCTTGGATAAAGACTTCTCCCGGCTTCGTTGAGGACTTCTTGCCGCTTGGATGAAGACTTATCCTGGCTTCATTGAGGATGGATGTCCGGTCTTCAAAAACTGTAAGTGGATCTTCGGGGTTAGTGTTAGGTTTTTTTAAGGGTTTATTGGGTGGGTTTTATTTTTAGCTTAGGATTTGGGCAGAAAATGAGCTAAATGCCCTTTTAAGGGCAATGCCTATACAAATGCCCTTTTCAGGGCAATGGGGAGCTTAGGTTTTTTTAGTTAGGATTTTATTTGGGGGGATTGGTTGTGTGGGTGGTGGGTTTTACTGTTGGGGAGTTCTTTGTATTTTTTTTACAGGTAAAAGAGCTGATTTCTTTGGGGCAATGCCCGCAAAAGGCCCTTTTAAGGACCATTGGCAGTTTAGTTTAGGCTAGGGTTTTTTTTATTTTGGGGGGCTTTTTTATTTTGATAGGGCTATTAGATTAGGTGTAATTAGTTTAAATATTTGTTAATTTCTTTTTTATTTTGTGTAATTTAGTGTTTGTTTTTTTGTAATTTAGTTAATTGTATTTAATTAATGTAATGTATTTAATTGTAGTGTAAGGTTAGGTGTTAGGTTAGTGTAACTCAGGTTAGGTTTTATTTTACAGGTAAATTTGTATTTATTTTAGCAAGGTAGTTAGTAAATAGTTAATAACTATTTACTAACGAGTCTACCTAGTTAAAATAAATACAAACTTAGATGTGAAATAAAAATAAAACCTAAGATAGATACAATGTAACTATTAGTTATATTGTAGCTAGCTTAGGGTTTATTTTGCAGGTAAGTATTTAGTTTTAAATAGGAATTATTTAGTTATTAATAGTAGGTTTTATTTTGATTTATTTTAATTACATTAAAGTTAGTGGGTGTTAGGGTTAGGGTTAGACTTAGGGTTAGGGGTTAATAACTTTAGTATAGGTGGCGACATTAGGGGCGGAATATTAGGGGTTAATAAATGTAGGTAGGTGGCGGCGATGTTAGGGGCGACAGATTAGGGGTTAATATGTGTAATGTAGGTGGCGGCAACATTGG
Source organism: Bombina bombina (assembly GCF_027579735.1). Classification (NCBI taxonomy): domain Eukaryota; kingdom Metazoa; phylum Chordata; class Amphibia; order Anura; family Bombinatoridae; genus Bombina; species Bombina bombina. The sequence goes on from NC_069502.1 coordinate 509,801,161, forward strand.
GGCGGCAGATTAGGGGTTAATAAGTGTAGGTAGGTGGCGGCGATGTTAGGGGCGGAAAATTAGGAGTTAATAAGTGTAATGTAGAGGGCGGCGAGGTCGGGGGCGGCAGATTTGGGGTTAATAAATATATAAAGTAGGTGTCGGGGGTGGCATATTAGGGGTTAATATGTTTATTATAGTGGCGGCGATGTCCGGAGCGGCAGATTAGGGGTAAATAATAATCTTATTTTAGTGTTTGCGATGCGGGAGGGTCTCAGTTTAGGGGTAATAGGTAGTTTATGTTAGTGTACTTTGTAGCACTTTAGTTATGAGTTTTATGTTACGGCGTTGTAACATAAAATCCATAGCTACTGACTTTCAGTTGGATCTTGACAGTATAGGCTGTACTGCTCACTTTTTGGCCTCCCAGGCAAATTCGTAATACAGCGCAAAGGAAGTCCCATTGAAAAAGGACTTTTGGAAAGCTGCTGTAGTTAGGTTGCGTTACCGCCAAAAAGTGTGCGGTGCAGCTAAGCCTGCAAGACTCGTAATACCAGCGGTAGTGAAAAAGAGCCTTAACGCTGCTTTTTCGTAATCTAGCCGTTATATAATTATGTTCTTTATACATTATGTGGATTGTAATAATAATAGTATACACAAAAATGTTTTATGGTATATCCATATGGTTCTAATAAATATAATAACGATGCATCTCCAAATTAATGATTCTATGGGGCCGAATTATCAAGCTCCGAATGGAGCTTGATGCCCCTGTTTCCGCGTGAGCCTTCAGGCTCACCGGAAACAGTAGTTATGAAGCAGCGGTCTAAAGACCGCTGCTCCATAACTTCTCCGTCTGCTCTGAGGCTGCGGTCTTCAATCCGCACGATCCTATACGATTGGGCTGATTGACACCTCCTGCTAAGTCTGCAAGGGGCGACATTGCACATGCAGTTCACAAAAACTGCTTGTGCAATGATAAATGCCGACAGCGTATGCTGTTGGCATTTATCGATGTGCGGCGGACATGTTATGCTACATCGTATCATGTCCGTCCACACTTTAGTAAATCAGCCCCTATATGTCTTCTTTTTTTGATGAAAGTAGTTTCAAAACATTAAGTCCCAAGAATAACTGGATACATTTTTTATTAAAGGTATTATAAATCATACATATCTATCAAAATTACAGGCAAATATTTTTTTTATATTCGTGGGATCCCATTTAAGTCATGCAAAAACAATTGCAGAATGTGTTCAGATGGATTTGAATGTATATTTTTAAGAATAGTTAAGACAAACTAACTTAAGGGGCTTACAAAGAGTGAAGTTAAAAAAATAGAACACCATATGAGATCCTGCTTTTCTTGTACTTGACTGGACTCATATTTGTAGTGGAAACTTGTGTGAACCACTTTGTACAGCACTACTAAGAGCTCGATTTATCAAGCCCTTCTCTTTTGACTGCAGGTTCGCACAAGAGAACCTGCAGTCAGGATTTATCAAGCAGCTGTCAATTACTCTGTTCTCCAGTCCACCTCTTAGGTCCTGCAAGCCCGTGATTGGCTGTGCGCAGGCAGGGGATGGGGTTGCATGAGAGCGCAAAGGAGCACTTGTGTGCAATGTTAAATTCTGGCAGCGGATTGCTGCCTGCCAGAGGACACTGTCCGCCAATGATTGATAAATCAAGCTCTAAGGGACTAGGATAGAACCATATATTAGCAAAGTTTATTTTTCTACTTTTTAATTTTTTTTAAAAAAATAACTAAATAATTATCATCATATTCTGAAGGTGTGTACTAAGATGCCAGAATTTTTTTTAATTTAGCCAAATTCATGGCGAAATAAAAAAAAAAAATTAGAAGCATTGAATTTTAACCAATGAATATGGAATTGTATATAAATCCTTTTACCAAGTCATGCCTTGTACAGCCGTCTTGTAGACTTGTACCCTTCCAAGTGTAGCTTAAAGATGTCTTTATGGGGCAAACTTGCAACTACTCTGATGTTCTTTCAAAGGGAATATAAACATTCTTCCTATAAGATTAAAAATGAAATTGTTAATCTACACCACACTGTGCAGCGGTATGATAATACACGATCATGAGTCCTCTGTGTATTTATTCATGAACTTGCTGCCTGAAAATATCAAAGAACTTTTTTTCTTTAAGTCAACACAGAAAAATGTGTTTATTAAACTTCATTTACATAAATGAAAAGACAAAGCTTGTTTTCCTACCAAAAGTCAAGAGATTACGTAGCTCAATTTTTAAATCCAATACATTTAGAAAACATACTACAAAAGCCACAATTTTTGGAAATCCTGAATAAGTTTATATATGTTGCTTGTTTAACTACATCCCCCATTAAATGCTGAAACAAGACAGAGGCAGTGTGAAATTGGTTTAGAAGGAAAAACCTTTCATTGTTTCCCCAGTAGTATCTGAATTTGCAGCTGGTGTGATGTTTTAGTAAAGTAAAGGATTACAGTGGAAATCCTATGGTATTCAACTAACTGTTTAATGCTTTCAAGTTTTGCCAGTCACAAGTTAGCAGAAGCTGTTTGAGGTCAATTTATTACTGAAAAAAAATACAGAATGACTAATACATCTGTCCCATGGAGGTTCAAATTTGAAATGTAGAAAAATCATTTTTTACTTATTTTTTGTATATTTAAGTATTTAGTTTCCACATGCCTTACAGACTATTTTACTTTTTTACTGCTGAAAAATGTGGGTAGTTAAAGTATAATTTTTGTCTTTACCTCAAAGTCCCAGAAAATATTCAAACTAAATGTCACTTAAAATGCTGTACATTTCACAAACTATATTGTGACAATATGTAGAAAAGAAGTGATTTTAAATAAATAAATAAAAAAAAAAAGTTAAAGTACTGTTGTAGCAATTGGAAAATATTGTTATAACAATAAAAAAGTGAGTTACAATATCTCCTTCAATTGGATTTAAAGCTGCTCTTTGTCTCTTAATTATCATACCTTTAAAACTGCGTTGTACAATATTGGACTTGTATAAGGGATCCCTGTTTAAAAAATGGATTTACAAGACATGATTCTAGTTTGTATATCTATAATGAGAATCTTATGCTGTATTTGTAAAGATGTGCACTGATCAGCTCAGTAAGTATTTTGCTTTTTTTGCCATGTCTACCTGAACCCTAGTCTTTCCCTGTTCATAATACCAGTTCTGCCTATGTTGCACACTCTCTGCATTCATTCGCCCACTGCAGCAGTTAGCATCAGCTGACATAATTTCCTTTGTGGAGGGCACTCCCTTGTTGGATATCACACTCTTCTTGCTCTCACACTCACTTGTGAAGGGATCTAGAGCTCCCTCAGAGTAACTCACTAGGGGACTAAGAGCAGTCATTAAACAGCTTATGCCAGGCAGTCCACTATTCTGGGTAAGATATGATATTGAGGTTCACAATGACTCACTTTTTTACTTCTGTCTGCTTTTCGGCAGACACCCTTTACACCATAGCATCGCTGTATAAACAGCTTTTAATCTTAGCTAGGGTTAGTACAGTGATTCAGAACCATCCCAGGACAGTTTTTGCCAGTCATCAGCTGGGAGTAGGTTGAATCACTGCTGGGTGAAGTTGATTAATGGGCAAAATGAATCACTGTAATAACCCTATCTAAGCTTAAAAGCTGTGTATCAGGCGATGCTATGGCGTAAAGGGAACCTGCCTAAGAGCAGGCTGAAGTAAAAAAATGAGTAATTGTGAAGCGTATTTGCATATCTTACCTAGTATAGGTGTCTTCCTTAAAGTCAAAGGAAGACAATCGCCTTTAGTGATGTCAATGCACATTTTGGGCTCCGTCCTTCTACCTGGCCCATATGAGGACTACGTCCTGATGGCTATTTATGCCTCCTCAATTCAGAGTCTGTGTATACCGGGGACCTTTTCAATAAAACTGCTACCTCTGGTTGTTATATGGTGCCGTTACAGCCTAGGAGGCCCATTTATCAAGCTCCGAATGGAGCTTGAGGTACCGTGTTTCTGACGAGTCTTCAGACTTGCCAGAAACGCAAGTTATGGAGCAGCAGTCTAAAGACCGCTGCTCCATAACTTGTCCACCTGCACTGAGGAGGTGGACAGAGATCGCCACATTTCAACCCGATCGAGTGCGATCGGGTTGATTGACACCCCCTGCTGGCGGCCAATTGGCCACGAGTCTGCAGGGGCGGCGTTGCACCAGCAGCTCACAAGAGCTGCTGGTGCAATGCTGAATACGGAGAGCGTATTGCTCTCCGCATTCAGCAATGTCTGTCGAACCTGATCTGCACTGTCGGATCAGGTCCGACAGACCTTTGATAAATAGGCCTCTAGATGTGATAAAGCTGTCTTCTTTACTGTATTTGGACTGATTGCTGCCCCTGGTATTCAACACTTGTTTTTTTTTGTTTGTTTTTTTATTATTTATTTATACGTGCCAACAGTGTAAAAGAAAAACACACAGTATCAAATTAAAACATATTACAAAAGTAAGACCACCTCGCAGGGTGTTAAATATTGTACAACCATGGAGAACACTTGTAAATATATGTAATCCTTATGGAAAAAATAATATACTTATCATCAACTATATACAAAAATCAAATACAACAATCAAATAATATTTTGTCTATGCAAGTCTGAATAGTCAATAATAAATCTAACCTACCATTAGCATACAGAATATAAAAAAAAACAACATGATGTAGCCAATGTCAAATATCATGCAGAAAAATATAAATTCAGCTAGAAAATAACTTTTAATTTATTTTGAGTTTCTCAATTAGCTTTATGTTTACACTATGCTCAATACTTTCAATGAGGAGCAGTATTAGCATGCTCATTGTGCTCATATTGGGCCAGATTATGAGTGGAGCGCAAACATTTGCATGCAAGCAATAAGGGGTTTATCGTGTGGTTTTGCGCTTGTCGGGTTTACCGCTGGTATTATGAGTTAAAAGATTTACGCTAGAATGATTACTGAGACTTTAGAGCTCTGGTTAACTGTTTTGAGAAACTAAAAAGTTGCACAAAACAATTTATAAATAGATAGTCCTATAAATATCTATATATATATATATATCTATATCTATACCTACATATTATCATATATATATATATATATATATATATATATATATATATATATATATATATATATATATATATATATATATATATATATATATATATATAAAGAAAGCAAGGAGTGGTTCACTACACAGCGCTAATCTTGTAATCTTAGTATGGCAAAATAAAATAATATGTATTTTTGTGAATGCAAGGGCTGACCTGCGTATTACAATAATAAATATCTCTTGCAACCGTTAATGACTGGTATGAGGTGTTTACTATAATAGAACAACCTAGTTCCGATACATGAACAAGAATATTGGAAGGTTCCAGCTCAGTGACTCGTATGTGGTGTTGCTCTAATAACACAACCCACTCCTGATACGTAAAATAAAGTAAGAGAAAAATACTGCTCAGGTAAGTTGGTTATTAAGTGTGTACCTGTTGAAGCGTGTATTGTTTAAAAGTGTGATTATAATTATTATGTAACCGGAACATGCAGTATACACTGGGCAAAAATCTGCTACGCTGAACGCATCTTTTAACATAGAAAAAAGAGAATTGCAATACAATGTAACAAACAATGGTATATAAAATAAACTCAGATGTATTTCCACAAATGTTTAGTAAAGTCTTGTGCAGATCGTAAAGTTTTAAACGGCAATCCCCAAATGGGCTTACAGCCTACTTACATTAGCTGACCTCAATCACATGAGGTAAAGAATGGGCACTGTAACTAGTATTTCACTCCACCGATCCTCAGGTAGTTCTCTCAGGTTCCTGTGTGGTGTCTTGGGAATCTTGGACCTGACAAATGCGAGTCGGGCTCTGTGCTGTATATTTAGCTTGTTCCACTCCCTGGGGCCTCCTTTTCCAAGTAAAGTTGGTGACAGGTTTTCGCTGATAACTCCGGCGTAATTATGTGGAGGAAGGAGACAGAGAACATAGCATAATACTGTTTATAAAGTAAAACAGTTTTTATTGGTGGGCATAAATGGAATAGTACTCACAAACAGAACCTCAATTCATATGAGGTATCAATTGCGCATAAAATATATCAGTACAGCTGACCAAAGACAGATAGATAATTCCACCATGCACAAACGATATGTCTGAGCGAATGTTCCAACGAACACATATAAGTATAAATGTAAAAATTAAGATAATAGCGTAATGGACTTATGTCCCAGAAAACCGCTATATCTGACTCAAAGTAATCAGCCAGATTCAACACTCAGCCTGACGCGTTTCAAAGTATAAAACTTCTTCCTCAGAGGCAATGTAAGTATGTATATATATATATATATATATATATATATATATATATATACACATACACACACACACACACACACACACAGGGAGTGCAGAATTATTAGGCAAGTTGTATTTTTGAGGATTCATTTTATTATTGAACAACAACCATGTTCTCAATGAACCCAAGCTGAATAGTTTTGGAAGTAGTTTTTAGTTTGTTTTTAGTTATAGCTATTCTAGGGGGATATCTGTGTGTGCAGGTGACTATTACTGTGCATAATTATTAGGCAACTTAACAAAAAACAAATATATACCCATTTCAATTTGGTATTTTTACCAGTGAAACCAATATAACATCTCAACATTCACAAATATACATTTCTGACATTCAAAAACAAAACAAAAACAAATCAGTGACCAATATAGCCACCTTTCTTTGCAAGGACACTCAAAAGCCTGCCATCCATGGATTCTGTCAGTGTTTTGATCTGTTCACCATCAACATTGCGTGCAGCAGCAACCACAGCCTCCCAGACACTGTTCAGAGAGGTGTACTGTTTTCCCTCCTTGTAAATCTCACATTTGATGATGGACCACAGGTTCTCAATGGGGTTCAGATCAGGTGAACAAGGAGGCCATGTCATTAGATTTTTTTCTTTTATACCCTTTCTTGCCAGCCACGCTGTGGAGTACTTGGACGCGTGTGATGGAGCAATGTCCTGCATGAAAATCATGTTTTTCTTGAAGGATGCAGACTTCTTCCTGTACCACTGCTTGAAGAAGGTGTCTTCCAGAAACTGGCAGTAGGACTGGGAGTTGAGATTGACTCCATCCTCAACCCGAAAAGGCCCCACAAGCTCATCTTTGATGATACCAGCCCAAACCAGTACTCCACCTCCACCTTGCTTGCGTCTGAGTCGGACTGGAGCTCTCTGCCCTTTACCAATCCAGCCACGGGCCTATCCATCTGGCCCATCAAGACTCACTCTCATTTCATCAGTCCATAAAACCTTAGAAAAATCAGTCTTGAGACATTTCTTGGCCCAGTCTTGACGTTTCAGCTTGTGTGTCTTGTTCAGTGGTGGTCGTCTTTCAGCCTTTCTTACCTTGGCCATGTCTCTGAGTATTGCACACCTTGTGCTTTTGGGCACTCCAGTGATGTTGCAGCTCTGAAATATGGCCAAACTGGTGGCAAGTGGCATCTTGGCAGCTGCACGCTTGACGTTTCTCAGTTCATGGGCAGTTATTTTGCGCCTTGGTTTTTCCACACGCTTCTTGCGACCCTGTTGACTATTTTGAATGAAACGCTTGATTGTTCGATGATCACGCTTCAGAAGCTTTGCAATTTTAAGAGTGCTGCATCCCTCTGCAAGATATCTCACTATTTTCGACTTTTCTGAGCCTGTCAAGTCCTTCTTTTGACCCATTTTGCCAAAGGAAAGGAAGTTGCCTAATAATTATGCACACCTGATATAGGGTGTTGATGTCATTAGACCATACCCCTTCTCATTACAGAGATGCACATCACCTAATATGCTTAATTGGTAGTAGGCTTTCGAGCCTATACAGCTTGGAGTAAGACAACAGGCATAAAGAGGATGATGTGGTCAAAATACTAATTTGCCTAATAATTCTCCACTCCCTATATATATATATATATATATATATATATATATATATATATATATATATAGTTATCAAAAAAATAGATATATGTAAAAATATGTATTTATGAATAAATAGTACATATTCTTGTATGTGAATAACATTGGAATGTGAAATATTCATATTTTCATCGGGTTCGTGCGATAGTAAGGTGTTTGGGTTTTTTCCACTTTTTGGGGTTTGGATTTGGGTTTCACATCCCTTTAAGTACCTAGCTTGCACAAAGGTATAAACATGTTGTTGAGGAAGGCTATAGATCTGTGAATAAAAAATAAAAAAAAGTAAATTATGTTGCTAAGTAGTATTCACTATTGTTCCCATAGTCTTTTGAAACACAAAGCAATCAGTTTGTTAGTTAACTAATGTATATTGTAAGATTAATACATTGCTTTGGAAAATGTATTCCTTTTTTTTTGTGACCGTTGAGCTAGTTAGCAATATATTTTCACTCATAACATCTGTCATCAGGACATGTTAGATTACAGTAGTATGCATCAATAAAAGTAGCCATCTGGAGACAATGTAGATGCCACATTGCTCAACTGCCTAAATTATAACTTTACTGAAACAGCAGTAACGGTGGTAAGAATGCTAACATGTTTCACATTGTAAACTCTGCTTCCTTTGGGCATATACAGTATAATAACAGCACTATGGAAGGGGTTAGAATACTGGCCAGTTATATTAAACATTACATAAGACTGGTAATTAGCCATTGTGATTTAACGGGTGACGATTGTGGTGTCATGTTTGTTTAAGACATTTACATGACATTGTCTTATGGGTGATTATTTTGGCATTAATGGAATGGATTAAGGTATTCTGTATTGCATAGATGTAGAGTTGGAATGGCTAGAATTTAAATTCATGTTTTAAGGAAGAAAGAAAGGAAAGTTGACTAGTGTGTTGACCTTGGACAAAAAGAGCCAATTTGGTGTTAGCTTCATGTTTTTTGGAATGAAACATTACTCATTCACTAAATGTTATTGATTTATATTTATTACATTAGTTTATGCTATTGTTGATGACTGGTTACCTTTATTATTATGATTTATACAAATAAACCCATTGTGTATATGTTTGTACCATATAAAGTAGTCTTTGATATTTCTTTTGAGCTGGTTTTACTAGTAAACTGATTTTGTTTAGATTAGTAGAATTATTTACAATGTTTTGGGCACCAGAGAGAGTTGAAGGAATGAGGTGGTTCCAGAAATGTGGGTGTGCTCCATCCTCTCCCTGTAACAGGTTCATGGATCCTAAGTATCCCATCCAGTCAGACTTTTGGTTTTATCTAGAGTTGGAGTAAAAATATTTAGGGCCACATTACAAGTGGAGCGCAAAATGGTGTTTACGCAAGTGTGATACTTGCGCTCCACTCAGTAATACCAGTGCATGCAAATGTGCGTTAGTATTACAAGTTGAGTGCAATGTGAACACAACCTCGCATTCACATTGCAAGTAAACCTTGTGCTAACAAAAGCGTGCCAATGGGCCTGTTCTCATGACGTGAGACACGACTAAGAACCTAGCACACGGCAGCACACTGTAAATATATGTGTATATGAATTTATACAGTACATATTTATTATGTATATGTATTTATGTATAACTATATATATTTACATATACAGGTACTGTATATTTACAGGGAACACACAGTCCCCTTAGACTGCTATGTAAAGGCACTTTTACCTAGCATCCCCTAACTTCACACATCACCTTTGGAAAATATAAAGATGCTCATATTTATTTTTGTTACAGAAACCATACAGTTTATTTGGGGGCAATTTGGGGACATTTTGAAAATTAAAAAAAGTTAATTTTCAGAGCGCTAATTGCTATAGCGTACCCACAGTAGCAATAACCAGCCACTTGTAATGGCTGGTTATTTATTGGGTGCCTGTAAACAGGCGAATTTGCCCATTTATAAGCACGATTAATTAGCGCTCCACTTGTAATCTAGCCATTAATTTGGTAATAGGAGATGTTTCCCCTCTTGGAAACATGTTATCATTGGTAGATCTAATAGGGCGTTTGATTGGTGTTTTTTTCATAGTTGATCTTGAATAAAGGGAAAAAGATTGTTCCAGGGTTAGCTTTGTATTGAAATGTGGGTTTTGTTGGATACCAATCACTACCCATTCACTTCTCTGTCATTGTTAATTATGTGTTATCGTGGCCGGATTGTTATCCGACGGATGCTTGTCCGACGGACATTTGTCCGACGGATAATATTCCGAAAGACATTTGTCCGGCTGCTGGGTGGGAATGAAGCTTAAAAATCACGGTTTTATAACATTTTTAATAGTGGACTGACAAAAGACAATTAAATCAACTTCTATGTAACATAAATATATATAATCTTCTTTGCTCTCTCTCTCTCTCTATATATATATATATATATATATATATATATATATATATATATATATACACAAATCCCAGAAAATAGGAGTGCACTCGCCGGGTCTTGAACAAGAAATATTTATTTAAACAAAGTGACGTTTCGGGGTAGTTAGCCGCGTCCTCAGACCATTACAAAAGATAAATTAGAAAGCAAACATTTATACATTACCCTCCACCATCACCATGTACTACCGGAAGTGCCGCCGGCGTCCTGCAGAGCTCAGTGCGCAGGTCCGCTGGTTGCCCTAGCAACCCAAGTACACAACTCTGAAACGGAATAAAAATGGTTATAAAAACATAAAGCATACCTGCCATATCAGTGATTGTATTAACTATCATTCTATAGGAGTATTTATTAGGCTATATGAGGCTGACTGTATGTATCTTTAGTGTACGCCACCATGTAAACATGTACCCGGTTGTCAAGGCAACCGTTGTAATGGCATTCAACCAAATGGAACCTCCAGTCGTCTATGTATGAAAAAGCTGTACTTATTAGTGTAGTAAAATCATGTACCAACTATTCATATACCTAATTGTGACTATTCTATAGACAACTCCCCATATATAGATGCTCCCTTAAGCTATAGACCTTTATTATGGGACTATATTAGGGCTAAGACTATAGTGAAGTGTCACTGTTATATTTTTATCATTTGGCACTTAAAACCAAAGGCATAATTTTGTCTAGATCACCTTATAAGAAACAATGCCAATCCAATTGTGTATTTAACCCCTTGGGGGATAAAGTCCCCAAGTTGTAAATCCACCTGGACTCTTTTTGCAACAGAAGATTGGCTCTATCACCACCCCTGCTGAGTTTAGGTACGTGATCAATGATCACATATCTCATAGCGTGCGTTCAAATTTTTGTATATCCAAGTATGTTGTAAAGGGGTCATTCAGTTCAGTGGGGATGAAGGACAAACCCTTATTTAACACCTGAGCCTCCATAGGTGTTAACACATGTGAACTTAAGTTTAGGACTATGTCCTCTTTTAAAACCGTCGTTGACTGGGGGGTCTTCCTCTTAATCCCCCCCCTCCTGATATGTGGCCTGCGCCCCTCATGTTTTTTGAGCGAGTAGTGACGCCTTGGCTGTTGTTAATTATCTCAGTATTAGGTGCACTGGCCCCATCTGATTCTGAACTGTTGCCAGATGAATCTACCGTTGTTAAATTTCTGGGTTTATAGTATCTGGGTCTCCTAATCCGCATATCATTCATACCTCTTCTTTCTTCTGGACTTAGTAGCCAGCGGTATACCCTCTTCTCTTTATAGTCTGATGTGACTATTTCCCATTTCTTGTTCTTAAAGGTGGTCAATTCATGTTGATATTGTCCCTAGTCAAAGTAGATCCTGTGGACAGCTATAAGAAGACTACTTGGCTCCAATCTCCAAAGTGGGCTGTTATAAATGTCTTGGCTGCACTACGTGCAGTGGCTTGAGCAATACCAAGACATTTACACATCCCCATACTAATAGAAAGTACATAATCAGATATAGAGTAACGTGCACCACAGAGTACATCATTTATCTCTTACATTGCCCATGTGGCCTTTTTTATGTGGGCAAGACTGTAGACACCCTCCGTATACGTATGGCCAACCACCGCGCTGCCATTAGGTTGGCAATTCGAGAGAAAGAATCTGAGCAGCCAGTTGCCAGGCATTTCGCGATGAGTGGCCATACTGTTAGTGATTTGAGATATGTGATCATTGATCACGTACCTAAACTCAGCAGGGGTGGTGATAGAGCCAATTTTCTGTTGCAAAAAGAGTCCAGGTGGATTTACAACTTGGGGACTTTATCCCCCAAGGGGTTAAATACACAATTGGATTGGCATTGTTTCTTATAAGGTGATCTAGACAAAATTATGCCTTTGGTTTTAAGTGCCAAATGATAAAAATATAACAGTGACACTTCACTATAGTCTTAGCCCTAATATAGTCCCACAATAAAGGTCTATAGCTTAAGGGAGCATCTATATATGGGGAGTTGTCTATAGAATAGTCACAATTAGGTATATGAATAGTTGGTAAATGATTTTACTACACTAATAAGTACAGCTTTTTCATACATAGACGACTGGAGGTTCCATTTGGTTGAATGCCATTACAACGGTTGCCTTGACAACCGGGTACATGTTTACATGGTGGCGTACACTAAAGATACATACAGTCAGCCTCATATAGCCTAATAAATACTCCTATAGAATGATAGTTAATACAATCACTGATATGGCAGGTATGCTTTATGTTTTTATAACCATTTTTATTCCGTTTCAGAGTTGTGTACTTGGGTTGCTAGGGCAACCGGCGGACCTGCGCACTGAGCTCTGCAGGACGCCGGCGGCACTTCCGGTAGTACGTGGTGATGGTGGAGGGTAATGTATAAATGTTTGCTTTCTAATTTATCTTTTGTAATGGTCTGAGGACGGGGCTAACTACCCCGAAACGTCACTTTGTTTAAATAAATATTTCTTGTTCAAGACCCGGCGAGTGCGCTCCTATTTTCTGGGATTTGTATGCATTTGATTGAATGCACCCCGGGCAGCTTTAAGCTTAGAAAGTGCGTGCAGTGCCCTATGGATATTGTATATGTATATATATATATATATATATATATATATATATATATATATATATATATACACACACACACACACACACACACATATACATATACATATATATATATATATATATATATATATATATATATATATATATATAGGGAGTGGAGAATTATTAGGCAAATGAGTATTTTGACCACATCATCCTCTTTATGCATGTTGTCTTACTCCAAGCTGTATAGGCTCGAAAGCCTACTACCAATTAAGCATATTAGGTGATGTGCATCTCTGTAATGAGAAGGGGTGTGGTCTAATGACATCAACACCCTATATCAGGTGTGCATAATTATTAGGCAACTTCCTTTCCTTTGGCAAAATGGGTCAAAAGAAGGACTTGACAGGCTCAGAAAAGTCAAAAATAGTGAGATATCTTGCAGAGGGATGCAGCACTCTTAAAATTGCAAAGCTTCTGAAGCGTGATCATCGAACAATCAAGCGTTTCATTCAAAATAGTCAACAGGGTCACAAGAAGCGTGTGGAAAAACCAAGGCGCAAAATAACTGCCCATGAACTGAGAAAAGTCAAGCGTGCAGCTGCCAAGATGCCACTTGCCACCAGTTTGGCCATATTTCAGAGCTGCAACATCACTGGAGTGCCCAAAAGCACAAGGTGTGCAATATTCAGAGACATGGCCAAGGTAAGAAAGGCTGAAAGACGACCACCACTGAACAAGACACACAAGCTGAAACGTCAAGACTGGGCCAAGAAATATCTCAAGACTGATTTTTCTAAGGTTTTATGGACTGATGAAATGAGAGTGAGTCTTGATGGGCCAGATGGATGGGCCCGTGGCTGGATTGGTAAAGGGCAGAGAGCTCCAGTCCGACTCAGACGCCAGCAAGGTGGAGGTGGAGTACTGGTTTGGGCTGGTATCATCAAAGATGAGCTTGTGGGGCCTTTTCGGGTTGAGGATGGAGTCAAGCTCAACTCCCAGTCCTACTGCCAGTTTCTGGAAGACACCTTATTCAAGCAGTGGTACAGGAAGAAGTCTGCATCCTTCAAAAAAAACATGATTTTCATGCAGGACATTGCTCCATCACACGCGTCCAAGTACTCAACAGTGTGGCTGGCAAGAAAGGGTATAAAAGAAAAAAAATCTAATGACATGGCCTCCTTGTTCACCTGATCTGAATCCCATTGAGAACCTGTGGTCCATCATCAAATGTGAGATTTACAAGGAGGGAAAACAGTACACCTCTCTGAACAGTGTCTGGGAGGCTGTGGTTGCTGCTGCACGCAATGTTGATGGTGAACAGATCAAAACACTGACAGAATCCATGGATGGCAGGCTTTTGAGTGTCCTTGCAAAGAAAGGTGGCTATATTGGTCACTGATTTGTTTTTGTTTTGTTTTTGAATGTCAGAAAAGTATATTTGTGAATGTTGAGATGTTATATTGGTTTCACTGGTAAAAAATAAATAATTGAAATGGGTATATATTTGTTTTTTGTTAAGTTGCCTAATAATTATGCACAGTAATAGTCACCTGCACACACAGATATCCCCCTAAAATAGCTATAACTAAAAACAAACTAAAAACTACTTCCAAAACTATTCAGCTTTGATATTAATGAGTTTTTTGGGTTCATTGAGAACATGGTTGTTCAATAATAAAATTAATCCTCAAAAATACAACTTGCCTAATAATTCTGCACTCCCTGTATATCAATTGCCACCACTTAAAATAAAAAAAGTTAAAAATTGTTTGCAAACAAAATGTCGCCTAGGTGGTAAATATAGGCTATTCAAGCGTTCCAAATTATAACAAACATCTCAAACAAAGCTGTATATTCCAAATCACAGGAATGTGAGTATTAGTACAATCCCTATGCTGATCATATAACCAAATACCTGACTTTTAGAGAAGTAACAGTTCGGGAGCCGCAGCTAAGTTTGTAAGCTGTTAGACATCCGTGTGTCATGCACCTTATTTACTGTTGGATCACACGTCACATTGATGATTTTTTATTTATGCAGTCAGAATAATTTCTAATATTTGCAATTGTGCTTATCTCTCTGTGGACAGCTAAGTTCATATTGGGACTTTTGCCCTAGATTTCTCTAGGCTTCAACATTGCCTAAATTTTCAGGTGTAATATATCAAAAGCCTGTTACACCTTTACAACGACTGCACTGTTTAGTGCCAAAGAAAAAGTCAAGTTTCATCAGAGTCCTTTCATTGCTAACATTGTGAATATCCAGCGTGCTGTTGCACTAAGAGCAGGATACTACCTCCTATAACTGACAGGCTAAAAGTGTTTGAACGTGAGACTGTCCAATTAAATCAACCAATCAGATTTTTCCTACCTTAATTTCCATTGGCTGATAGAATCCTATCAGCCAATCAGAATTCGAGGGATGCCATCTTGGATGACCTCATTTAAAGGACTATTTATTTGTCGGGTAGTCGGGTAGTCGGATGTTCCGTGCCGGAGGTCTTCAAGATGGAGCCGCTCATCGCCGCAAGGATGAAGATAGAAGATGCCGCTTGGATGAAGACTTCTGCTGGATGGAGGACCGCTTCTGCCCCGATTGGATGAAGACTTCTGCCCGGCTGGAGGACCACTTGTGCACGCATCGGATGAAGAGTTTGGCCCGGTTGGGTGAAGACAGCTCAAGGTAGGGTGATCTTCAATGGGATAGTGTTAGGTTTATTTAAGGGGGGATCGGTGGGTTTTAGAGTAGGGGTGTGTGGGTGGTGGATTGTAATGTGGGGGGTATTGTATTGCTTTTTTTTTTTTACAGGTAAAAGAGCTGATTAATTTGGGGTAATGCCCCGCAAAAAGCCCTTTTAAGGGCTGGTAAAAGAGCTGGTTACTTTGGGGCAATGCCCCGCAAAAGGCCCATTTAAGGGCTATTTGTAATTTAGTTTAGGGTAGGGAAATTTTATTATTTTGGGGGGCTTTTTTATTTTATTAGAGGGCTTAGATTAGGTGTAATTAGATTAAACTTCTTGTAATAATGTTTTATTTTTTGTAATTTAGTGTTTGTTTTTTTTGTAATATAGTTTAGTTTATTTAATTGTATTTTATATTAACTAATTGTAGTTAATTAATTTTATTTATTGAAAGTGTAGTGTTAGGTGTATTTGAAACTTAGGTTAGGATTTATTTTACAGGTAATCTTGTAATTATTTTAACTAGGTAGCTATTAAATAGTTATTTAATAGCTATTGTACCTAGTTAAAATAAATACGTTACCTGTAAAATAAATATAAATCCTAAAATAGCTACAATGTAATTATTAATTATATTGTAGCTATCTTAGGGTTTATTTTATAGGTAAGTATTTAGTTTTAAATAGGAATACTTTAGTTAATAATATTAATATTATTTAGATTTATTTAAATAATAATTACGTTTGGGGGTGTTAGGGTTAGACTTAGGTTTAGGGATTAATATATTTAATGTAGGTGGATCAGATTAGGGGTTAATATATTTAATGTAGGTGGCAGAGGTGTAAGGGGGGTCAGATTAGAGGGTAATACATTTAATTTCGGTGGCGGCGGTGTAGTGGGGTCATATTAGAGGGTAATACATTTAATGTAGGTGGCGGCGGTGTAGGGCGGTCAGATTAGAGGGTAATACATTTAATGTAGGTGGCGGTGGGGTCCGGGAGCGGTGGATTAGGGGTTAAACACTTTATTTAGTGGCGGCGGGGACCGGGACCAGTGGTTTAGGGGTTAAACACTTTATTAGGTATTGCGGTGGGGGATTGCGGTTGACAGGTAGATAGACATTGCGTATGCGTTAGGTGTTAGGTTTTTTTTTTGTATGCATTTTAGGGAGTTACAGTGCTCCCATACTCAGCGCAAGGCCTGCTACGGGTGCATTTTATGGCGAGGTGAAAATGGAGTAAGTTTTCTCTGTTTTTGCCACGTAAGTCCTTTTGCTGGATATTGGATACCAAATTGCGCGGCTTTTCTATGTTAGTCTATGGGGGAAAAAAACTACGTCCGACGGGTGAAATATACGTGCCCCATTTATATGCGGTGCTGTATATAGGATACCAAACCCGCGCAAAAAACAGCATCGCCGGCTTTTGCGGGCGACGCTGCATATCGGATGGGGCCCATGGTGTTTAGGGTATTGCAGGCTCTTCCTTTTGAACCTATGCATTTAATTGTGGATTTAATTTCTCAGAGAAAAAATGTTTTTTTTCTGTTATTACCCGTGGACTCCACAACTTGGGTCTTAGTTCCCATGAATAATGGTTTATTGACTCTCACCACCTGTATGAAAGAAAGAAAACATAATTTATACATACCTGATACATTAATTTATTTTATGGTGGTGAGAGTCCATGATACCCCATCCTTTTTTTTTTCTGGGGTTAGTTTCTTCACTACATCTGTTTTCCCCTGCTCATTTAATGGCCTTTATTCCTTGTTCTTACCTCACTAGCTTGGCTATAGGTTTGACTGAGGTATGTGTGAGGTGGGAGGGGTGTAAGAGCTCTTGGGATTTGGGACTCTTTCTCTCCTCTTAATGGTAGAGAAGGGCAATTACCATGAGTAATGGATTGTGGACTCTCACCACCATGAAATAAATTAATTTATCAGGGAACTATAAATTATTAATTTTTTGTTAGAATTGTCCTTTATTCAACTGTACATATTTGTTATGTCCTATATTATTTTTAATCAGTACATTCAGTCTTTGTTAGCTGCAACACTTTTTTCATTTTATTGATTAGAGGTTAGCTTTTTATTTTTACATAAACATATAATTTAGGAACAAAACTTGAAGTACACAGCAGCATATGTCATCTTTTATCCTCCCTTTTAGTCTCTGTATATTTAAGTTGCAGTAATCACATAGTTCTACACGGTTATTATTTTTCACACAGCCAGAAATTGTGAAAATTTGGTTCTGCAAAGTGATTTGACAAAATGCAAGTGCCATTATACCAATTAATAGTAAAATTAAAGGCTATATGTCTGCTACAGGTGACATTTTACAAACATTGTTGAGACAGAATGTTGAAAAATTGTTATAAATAAGTAGCTATCATGTGCCACTAATTGTTTATGATTATGACAGAATCTGGGGGGATTTCAAAAGTTTTATTGAAACTGGCAAGGCATGAATCAGAGGCAAGATCTGAGCAAGACAGCACTTCTTTAAATTAAAGATATTTTGCTTTAATCTTTGCTTTTACATTTTTTTGTGTTGGTGTTTTGCCAATGTGTATTAATATTAAAAAAAATTAATTGCTTTATTTTGTTGGAATATTTTATTTTTAAGCAAAGTTATTTTTTTCACTATTTGTTTAAAACCAGCTCATCAAGTTGCTTCAAATGAAGGCAATTAGGAGTGGTCATATGCAGATATTCTCCTATCAACAGCCACATTCTTGAAAATGTGTTTGACCCCTTTGCAGGGTTTAATACCAAGTAAGAAAAATTGACTTTATTTAAAAACAAAATGCTCTCACAAAATAGAGAATTTTATTTATACTCTAGAATATCCAAGTAGGAGTATGGTTCATGATTCATGTATAATTACATTGTATCTAGCTTAGGATTTATTTTTATTTTACAGGCAAGTTTGTATTTATTTTAACTAGGTAGAATAGTTATTAAATAGTTATTAACTATTTAATAACTACCTAGCTAAAATAAATACAAATTTACCTGTAAAATAAAACCTAACCAAAGTTACACTAACACCTAACACTACACTATAATTAAATAAATTAAACACAATTACCTAAATTAAATTAAATTAGCTAAAGTACAAAAAAACACTAACTTACAGAAAATAATAAACAAATTACAGAAATTTAAACTAATTACACCTAATCTAATAGCCCTATTAAAATAAAAAAGCCCTCCAAAAAAAACAAAAAACCCTAGCATAAACTAAACTACCAATAGCCTTTAAAAGGGCCTTTTGTGGGGCATTGCCCCAAAGTAATCAGCTCTTTCACCTGTAAAAAACAAACAACCCCCCAACAGTAAAACCCACCACCAACCCCCCAAATAAAATACTATCTAAAAAAACCTAAGCTCCCCATTGCCCTGAAAAGGGCATTTGGATGGGCATTGCCCTTAAAAGGGCAGTTAGCTCTTTTGCTGCCCAAACCCTAATCTAAAAATTAAAACCCACTCAATACACCCTTAAAAAAACCTAACACTAACCCCCTGAAGATCGACTTACCGGGAGACATCTTCATCCAAGTCGGGCGAAGTGGTCCTCTAGACGGACAGAAGTCTTAATCCAAGCCAGGCAGAAGTGGTCCTCCAGACGGGCAGAAGTCTTCATCCAAGCTGGGCAGAAGTGGTCCTCCAGATGGGCAGAAGTCTTCATCCAGACGGCATCTTCTATCTTCATCCATCCGGCGCGGAGTGGGTCCATCTTCAAGACATCTGATGCGGAGCATCCTCTTCTATCGACGACTAAAACAGAATGCAGGTACCTTTAAGTGACGTCATCCAAAATGGCGTTCCTTAGATTCCGATTGGCTGATAGAATTCTATCAGCCAATCGGAATAAAGGTAAAAAAAAATCCTATTGGCTGATGCAATCAGCCAATAGGATTGAAGTTCAATCCTATTGGCTGATCAATCAGCCAATAGGATTGAGCTCGCATTCTATTGGCTGTTCCAATCAACCAATAGAATGTGAGCTCAATCCTATTGGCTGATTGGATTTTTTTTTGTACTTTAGCTAATTGAATTCAATTTAGGTAATTGTATTTAATTTAGTTAATTTATTTAATTATAGTGTAGTGTTAGGTGTTAGTGTAACTTAGGCTAGGTTTTATTTTACAGGTAAATTTGTATTTATTTTAGCTAGGTAATTATTAAATAGTTAATAATTATTTCATAACTATTCTACCTAGTTAAAATAAATACAAACTTGCCTGTAAAATAAAAATAAACCCTAAGCTAGCTACAATGTAACTATTAGTTATATTGTAGCTAGCTTAGGTTTTATTTTACATATAAGTATTTAGTTTTAAATAGGAATAATTTAGTTAATGATAGGAATATTTATTTAGATTGATTTAAATTATATTTAAGTTAGTGGGTGTTAGGTTTAGGGTTAGACTTAGGTTTAGGGGTTAATAACTTTAATATAGTGGCGGTGACGTTGGGGGTGGCAGATTAGGGGTTAATAAATTTTAACTAATGTTTGCGAGGCGGGAGTGAGGTGGTTTAGGGGTTAATATGTTTATTATAGTGGTGGCGACGTTGGGGGCGGCAGATTAGGGGTTAATAAGTGTAGGTAGGTTGTGGCGACATTGGGGTCAGCAGATTAGGGGTTAATAAATATAATGTAGGTGTCGGCAATGTTGGGGTCAGCAGATTAGGAGTTCATAAATATAATGTAGGTGGCGGCGGTGTCCGGAGTGGCAGATTAGGGGTTAAAATTTTTATTTTAGTATTTGCGATGCGGGAGGGCCTTGGTTTAGGGGTTAATAGGTAGTTTATGGGTGTTAGTGTACTTTTTAGCACTTTAGTTATGAGTTTTATGCTATGGCGTTGTACCATAAAACTCTTAACTACTGACTTAAATGCGTTAAGACTCTTGACAGGAGAGGGTGTACCGCTCATTTTTTGGCCTCCTAGGACAGACTTTTAATACTGGCGCTATGGAAATCACATAGAAAAAAGACTTTACGAAGTTTACGTAAGTCGTTTTGCGGTAATGGCAAAAGAAGTGTGCGATGCCCCTAAACCTTCAAGACTCGTAATACCAGGGGGCGTAAAAAAAGCAGCGTTAGGACCTCTTAACGCTGCTTTTTTACCCTAACGCACAATCGTAATCTAGCCATTAGATTTCTCAAAGCTGCCTTACAAAGGACTAGATTACGAGTGAAGGGTAGGTGAAAAAAAAAGTTGCATTAAAAGCAACATAAATATACTTAAAAGTACAGTTACACTCATATTAACACTGTCTGATAAAACATTATTTAAAAACAATATTTATTAAGTTATGAGGGCTGAAAGATGCATAGTATAAGGTGTTTGAGAAAGGGCTGCAAATGGCTTTAACATATATTCATACATATGTGTATGTATGCATATATATATATATATATATATATATAGATGCATGTTCATATTTTTTTAAGTATTTATGTGTTTTACTGTATATTTACTGTACATATTTAACATTCCAATGTTCTTCCCTTATAGAACAATGTAATTTTTATTGTAAATACATATTTGATATAGCTATTCCTATAGATATATATTTTACATTAACATTATCAGATATCTTCACACACGTATATATATATATATATATATATATATATATATATATATATATATATATATATATATATATATATTATATAGTTCCAATAAATATTACACTCTCAGGATTTGCAATGTTTTTTGATCTGATGAAAGGGACTTGAGCTCCCTGAAACGTCATCTATTAAAGCTGACCTTTATCATGCAAATCCTGAGAGTGCAATATTTATTGGAACCATTATTGGCTATATTTTAACCCAGGTAGTTGTATTATTATTTATTATTATTATCGGTTATTTGTAGAGCGCCAACAGATTCCGCAGCGCTATTAACAAAGGCGGAGTACAAGAAAAAAAAACAGTTATAGGGATCAAATGGGTAGAGGGCCCTGCCAAGAGTTGCACTGTTGTAGTCAGCTCTTGAGAAGGTGATCAACAAACAGCTGGACTCTTAAGCTTACATGCTAGGGGGGTTCAGGGGATAGCAATGGAGGAGAGGAACTGGTATAAAGTAAGGTTAGCGTAGGTTGTATGCATCCCTGAACAGTAGAGTCTTTAGGGAGCACTTGAAGCTTTTAAAACTAGAAGAGAGTCTTGTGGAGCGAGGCAGAGAGTTCCACAAGATGGGAGCCAGTCTGGAGAAGTCCTGTAAACGGGAGTGTGATAAGGTGACAAGAGAGGAAGAGAGTAGGAGGTCTTGAGCAGAGCAAAGGGGACGGGAAGGAGAGTATCTGGAGACAAGATCTGAGATATAGGGGGGAGTTGTGCAGTTGAGGGCTTTGTGTGTCAGAGTGAGAATTTTGTGTTTGATCCTAGAGGCAAGAGGAAGCCAGTGAAGAGATTGGCAGAGAGGTGCAGCAGATGAAGAGCAACTTGTAAGGAAGATGAGTCTGGCAGAGGCATTCATTAAGGATTGTAAAGGAGCTAGGCGGTAGGTGGGGAGACCAGAGAGGACAGAGTTGCAGTAATCGAGGCAGGAGAGGATGAGAGAGTGGATTAAAATCTTAGTTGTGTCTTGTGTAAGGAAGTGTCTAATTTTAGAGATATTTTTAAGGTGGAAGCGGCAGGCTTTAGCCAAAGACTGAATGTGAGGAGTGAAAGAAAGATCTAAGTCAAATGTGACCCCGAGACATCGGGCATGCGGGGTAGGGGTAATGATGGAGTTGTCGACAGTTAGAGAGATTGGGGGTGGAGAGTTTTGAAGAAGGGGGGAAAATAAGGAGCTCAGTTTTGGAGAGATTTAGCTTGAGGTAGTGAGAGGACATCCAGTTGGAGATGTGAGAAAGACAGTTAGTGACACGGGTTAGCAAGGAATGAGAAAGGTCTGGTGCAGAGAAGTAGATTTGGGTGTCGTCGGCATACAAATGATATTGTAAACCATGGGACTTTATTAGGGAACCTAGTGATGACGTGTAGATTGAGAAGAGAAGGGGACCGAGGACAGAGCCTTGCGGTACTCCGACAGAAAGTGGTGACGGGGCAGAGGAAGCCCCAGAGAAGGCTACACTAAAGGTACGGTTTGACAGGTAGGAAGAGAACCACAAGAGGGCTGTGTCGCATATGCCGAAGGATTGGAGGGTTTGGAGCAAGAGAGGGTGGTCAACAGTGTCAAAGGCTGCGGACAGATCAAGGAGAATAAGCATGGAGAAGTGGCCTTTTGATTTTGCTGTAAGTAGGTTGTTGGTAACCTTAACAATTGCTGTTTCTGTGGAGTGATGGGGACGAAATCCAGATTGCAATGGATCAAGAAGGGAGTTTATTGTAAGGAAATGGGAAAGGCGTGCATAAACTAGTTTTTCGAGAAGCTTTGATGCAAGAGGGAGGAGGGAAATAGGGCGGTAGTTGGATGGGGAGGTAGGATCAAGGGAAGGTTTTTTGAGGATAGGTGTGACCAGTGCATGTTTCAGCGATGAGGGAAATATACCGGCGCTGAAGGAGAGGTTGAAAGTGTGTGTGAGTATAGGGGTAAGGGTGGCAGAGAGGGAGGGGAGTAGCTGTGAGGGGATAGGGTCAAGGGGACAGGTAGTGAGGTGAGAGCACAGTATAAGTGCCGAAACTTCTTCCTCAGTAACAGGGGAGAATGAGCTAAGTTTAAGGTTATGTGGGTTGTGGTTGATTGAGAGCATTTGAGGGGGTGAGGGAATAGAATTATGTTGAGAGCTGTTTTTATTTCTGATAGAGTCGATTTTGTTATTGAAGTGGTTGGCAAAGTCTTGAGCTGACAGAGAAGTTGTATTAGGAGGTGGGGGAGGGCGGAGAAGAGTATTGAAAGTGGAGAACAAACGTTTTGGGTTTGAAGAAAGATTAGAGATAAGAGTAGAGAAGTAGTGTTGCTTATGGAAATTAAGGGCAGAGTAGTAGGAGTTCAAGATTAATTTGTAGTGTTGAAAATCAGCTGAACTCCTAGATTTTCTCCAGTGCCGCTCAGCAGTACGGGAACATCTGCGTAGGTATCGTGTCAGTGGAGTATGCCAGGGCTGAGGATGAGTGTTTGATTTCCGAGCTATGGTAAGGGGGGCGAGATTGTCAAGGACGGATGTAAGGGTGGAATTATAGTGGCAGATAGATTGGTCAGGGCATGAAAAGGAGGAGAAGGATGAGAGGAGAGGTTTGATGGAATTAGAAAGCTGTTGTTGATCTAATGACATAATGCTTCTGTGAAGTTTGGTGTGAGGAGCAGAAGGAGGGAGAGTTGTGGGGAGGGATGATATGTATCAAGTGAGGAGATGGCGGTCAGAAAGAGGAAAGGGGGAGTTTGTGAAGTTTGAGAGGGTGCATTGATAGCTAAAGATCAGGTCAAGGGAGTGACCATCATTGTGAGTGGGAGAATCAGTCCATTGTCACAAACCAAAAGAGGAAGTGAGTTGCAGAAGTTGTTTTGCAGAGGAGGCAGTGGGATTGTCAAGAGGGATGTTGAAGTCACCAAGAATGAGGGAAGGGGTGTCTGAGGAAAGGAAATAAGGTAGCCATGCAGCCAAGTGATCTAGAAATTGAGTTGAGGAGCCAGGAGGACGGTATATGACTGCAACACGTATAGAAAGAGGAGAGAATAAGCGAATCATGTGGGTTTCGAATGAATAAAATGTGAGGGAAGAGATGGGGTGTATTTGTTGAAAGGTGCAATGAGAGGAAAGTAAAATACCAACACCACCTCCTTGTCTATTACCAGACCTAGGAGTGTGGCTGAAGTGGAGACCCCCAAGTGACAGAGCAGCAGTGGATGCTGTGTTTAGGGGAGAGAGCCAGGTTTCTGTTAGGGCCAGAAGGTTGAGGGAGCGGGAGATAGAGGTCATGTATAGAATTGAGTTTGTTGCAAACAGAGCGAGAGTTCCAAAGTGCACAAGTGAAAGGGGAAGTGGCTTTTGATGCAAGATGAATGTGAGTAAGGTTGTCAGAGTTTTGTTTTTTGAGTCTGTGTGATGGTAACACATGGATGTGCACAGCTAGGCAGTTGTTGGGGACCAGGATTAGGGGAGATGTCGCCAGCAGTTAGTAGAAGCAAGAGGGAGAGTGACATAAGATGAGATACAGATTTGCAGTAGTGAAACTGCTTTTGAGACAAGGTGCAGGGGGGAGAGAGAGTGTTTAGGAATAGGTAAAGTTCATGAGTACAAAAGCAATGTGAGTTTAAGAGAGATGGGCTATTAAACAGTGAAGGTTGAGAGGGAGAAGGAGTAATTGAGTAATGTAGTTTGTTATAGAGACAGAAGGCAGCAGAAAGGAATAAGATGATATTAGGCATTTTTACAAAAGAGGGAACCAGTTAAACACATAAGACACAGTATTACAGTAGCAATTGCAGTTGAAAACAGTAAGGTATATCAAACATAATATTACAAAAGTACTTGCCTTGTGTCTTGCCCCTTGCCCAATCCTTGATTCTATTCACGTACCAGAGAGTTACAATAGATTAAAAAACACCAGAGTGCAGTGAATAGTTGCAGATTGACAGGGTCTCTATTCACGTACCCGAAGAGAGTTACAGGAGAGTAATAAAAAAACCAGAGAGCAGTGAATAGTTGCAGTATGACAGGGTCTCTATTCACATACCAGAAGAGAGTTACAGGAGAGTAATAAAAAAACCAGAGAGCAGTGAATAGTTGCAGTATGACAGGGTCTCTATTCACATACCAGAAGAGAGTTACAGGAGAGTAAAAAACACCAGAGAGCAGTGAATAGTTGCAGTATGACAGGGTCTCTATTCACATACCAGAAGAGAGTTACAGGAGAGTAAAAAACACCAGAGAGCAGTGAATAGTTGCAGTATGACAGGGTCTCTATTCACATACCAGAAGAGAGTTACAGGAGAGTAAAAAACACCAGAGAGCAGTGAATAGTTGCAGTATGACAGGGTCTCTATTCACATACCAGAAGAGAGTTACAGGAGAGTAAAAAACACCAGAGAGCAGTGAATAGTTGCAGTATGACAGGGTCTCTATTCACATACCAGAATAGAGTTACAGGAGAGTAAAAAACACTAGAGAGCAGTGAATAGTTGCAGTATGACAGGGTCTCTATTCACATACCAGAAGAGAGTTACAGGAGAGTAAAAAACACCAGAGAGCAGTGAATAGTTGCAGTATGACAGGGTCTCTATTCACATACCAGAAGAGAGTTACAGGAGAGTAAAAAACACCAGAGAGCAGTGAATAGTTGCAGTATGACAGGGTCTCTATTCACATACCAGAAGAGAGTTACAGGAGAGTAAAAAACACCAGAGAGCAGTGAATAGTTGCAGTATGACAGGGTCTCTATTCACATACCAGAAGAGAGTTACAGGAGAGTAAAAAACACCAGAGAGCAGTGAATAGTTGCAGTATGACAGGGTCTCTATTCACATACCAGAAGAGAGTTACAGGAGAGTAAAAAACACCAGAGAGCAGTGAATAGTTGCAGTATGACAGGGTCTCTATTCACATACCAGAAGAGAGTTACAGGAGAGTAAAAAACACCAGAGAGCAGTGAATAGTTGCAGTATGACAGGGTCTCTATTCACATACCTGAAAGCAGAGAAGAGAGAATAGGGTTAGCTTGATGCAGTGTGCAATTTTTCAGCAGATGTCAATAGGCAGCATGTTTTCTTAATAAGCAGCACTGTGCTGAGTAGTGAATGCAGTTCTTGTATAATTCTATTGCTATATTGCTAGTGAATCACTTATAAAATGTTCACTTTGAAAATGTGAACATATGCTATTGTTACAATGTACACTGGCCATGCAATGCACATCCCAAACTAGTGTGAAATATATGCAGGGAGGGCAGTCAGCTGAGTCCACTAAATTTAGTTGATTGCTAATCAAAGACAATTGGAAAGGCCAATTGGAAAGTTAGATTCTGGTCTGGTCAGGGTGAGATGTTAAGTAAACAGACAATAAAATTTGGGGGAGGTTAAAACTATGGAATAAGACAGCTATACATTTTAGAATAATAGCAAGTATTGATAAGGATTGAACATCACATGGCAGATAAATGAACATTAGAAATAACACATTGGATAACAGTACAACAGATGTAGGACTAAATTAACAAACTAAAATCATTTGCTCTATGTAAATAATCATGTACCAGAAGAGAGTTACAGGAGAGTAAAAAACACCAGAGAGTAGTGAATAGTTGCAGTATGACAGGGTCTCTATTCACATACCAGAAGAGAGTTACAGGAGAGTAAAAAACACCAGAGAGCAGTGAATAGTTGCAGTATGACAGGGTCTCTATTCACATACCAGAAGAGAGTTACAGGAGAGTAGAAAACACCAGAGAGCAATGAATAGTTGCAGTATGACAGGGTCTCTATTCACATATCAGAAGAGAGTTACAGGAGAGTAAAAAACACCAGAGAGCAGTGAATAGTTGCAGTATGACATGGTCTCCATTCACATACCAGAAGAGAGTTACAGGAGAGTAAAAAACACCAGAGAGCAGTGAATAGTTGCAGTATGACAGGGTCTCTATTCACATACCAGAAGAGAGTTACAGGAGAGTAAAAAACACCAGAGAGCAGTGAATAGTTGCAGTATGACAGGGTCTCTATTCACATACCAGAAGAGAGTTACAGGAAAGTAAAAAAACACCAGAGAGCAGTGAATAGTTGCAGTATGACAGGGTCTCTATTCACATACCAGAAGAGAGTTACAGGAGAGTAAAAAACACCAGAGAGCAGTGAATAGTTGCAGTATGACAGGGTCTCTATTCACATACCAGAAGAGAGTTACAGGAGAGTAAAAAACACCAGAGAGCAGTGAATAGTTGCAGTATGACAGGGTCTCTATTCACATACCAGAAGAGAGTTACAGGAGAGTAAAAAACACCAGAGAGCAGTGAATAGTTGCAGTATGACAGGGTCTCTATTCACATACCAGAAGAGAGTTACAGGAGAGTAAAAAACACCAGAGAGCAGTGAATAGTTGCAGTATGACAGGGTCTCTATTCACATACCAGAAGAGAGTTACAGGAGAGTAAAAAACACCAGAGAGCAGTGAATAGTTGCAGTATGACAGGGTCTCTATTCACATACCAGAAGAGAGTTACAGGAGAGTAAAAAACACCAGAGAGCAGTGAATAGTTGCAATATGACAGGGTCTCTATTCACATACCAGAAGAGAGTTACAGGAGAGTAAAAAACACCAGAGAGCAGTGAATAGTTACAGAATGACAGGGTCTCTATTCACATACCAGAAGAGAGTTACAGGAGAGTAAAAAACACCAGAGAGCAGTGAATAGTTGCAGTATGACAGGGTCTCTATTCACATACCAGAAGAGAGTTACAGGAGAGTAAAAAACACCAGAGAGCAGTGAATAGTTGCAGTATGACAGGGTCTCTATTCACATACCAGAAGAGAGTTACAGGAGAGTAAAAAACACCAGAGAGCAGAGAATAGTTGCAGTATGACAGGGTCTCTATTCACATACCAGAAGAGAGTTACAGGAGAGTAAAAAACACCAGAGAGCAGTGAATAGTTGCAGTATGACAGGGTCTCTATTCACAAACCAGAAGAGAGTTACAGGATAGTAAAAAACACCAGAGAGCAATGAATAGTTGCTGTATGACAGGGTCTCTATTCACATACCAGAAGAGAGTTACAGGAGAGTAAAAAACACCAGAGAGCAGTGAATAGTTGCAGTATGACAGGGTCTCTATTCACATACCTGAAAGCAGAGAAGAGAGAATAGGGTTAGCTTGATGCAGTGTGCAATTTTTCAGCAGATGTCAATAGGCAGCATGTTTTCTTAATAAGCAGCACTGTGCTGAGTAGTGAATGCAGTTCTTGTATAATTCTATTGCTATATTGCTAGTGAATCACTTATAAAATGTTCACTTTGAAAATGTGAACATATGCTATTGTTACAATGTACACTGGCCATGCAATGCACCCCTGTGCAATGCACATCCCAAACTAGTACATGGTGGAAGGATTCCTTCTAGCTGAATTTTATATATATATATATATATATATATATATATATATATATATATATATATATATATATATATATATATATATATATATATATATACAGAGAGAACTGCACTCACAGGAACGAACAACTGGCTCAATACCATTGTTAGACTGTTCTATGGCGAATTACCACCTGGGTGCAGCTTTTTCGCCCAGTAATGCTTTACACAAAGTAGAACTTTCCTTTAGTATATCAGTCTGATCCCGCCTATTACAGTCAGTCCAGCGCCAAAATACTAGACATTTCCTCTCCGAACAAGGAACACAGCAACCCCAGACGATCGTTTGGCCTCATCAGTGAGGTGTAGCCATATTCCTCTAAGAACACTGAGCAAGAAGTCCACGTCTGGTTGCACCATAATAGGCGGGATCAGACTGATATACTACAGGAAACTTCATTACTGGGTTAAAAAGCTGCACCCAGGTGGTAAATCGCCATAGAACAGGCTAACAATGGTATTGAGCCAGTTGTTCGTTCCTGTGAGTGCACTTCTTTCTGTATATATATATATATATATACAGGTGGCCCTCGTTTTGCAACGGTTCAATTTACACAGTTTCAGAATAACAACCTTTTTTTCCAGTCATGTGACTGCTATTGAAAAGCATTGAGAAGCAGTGCATTTATTAAAATAGCCAGTAGTTGGAGCTGTCCGCTTGTGTTGCAGCAAAGCCAAGCAAGCTGAAATTAATCAGTTTAACCAGACCTGAGCTATCGAGCAGATTTCAAAGGAACAAGATCTTCCTGTCTATAAATCAGTCCAGATTGGAATGCATAGAAAGAACTGTTTGCAGAAAAATGCAAGTGAAGTCTGTGTTGTGTGATTATTTTATTAGGTTTATAATGCTGTTTAGCAAATGTTTTTGTTCATTTAACTTAGTTTAATTATATATTCTGTGTTGTGTGATTATTTTATTAGGTTTATAATGCTGTTTAGTATTTAAAGTCTTCATTTCAAAGCTTTAAAAATAATGTATTAGGTGTTATTTATGACAATTTTGAGAGGGGCCTGGAACCTATCTCCCTCACTTCCCATTGACTTACATTATAAACTGGGTTTCAATTTGCAACGGTTTCGATTTACAACCATTCCTTCTGGAACCTAACCCCGGGGGAATACTGAGGGCTACCTGTATATATATATATATATATATATATATATATATATATATATATATATATATATATATATATATATATATATATATATATATATATATATATATTTATTTACAATAAAAATTAAAAAAAATTCCTGTATGTAAAGAACATTAGAATGTGAAATATATTCAGTGAATACACAGTAATACACATTATTAAATATTATTATAGAATTATTATTTAGACACATCTATATATTATAGCCATTTGCAGTAAAGTACATGGCCATATACAAT
Source organism: Bombina bombina (assembly GCF_027579735.1). Taxonomy (NCBI): domain Eukaryota; kingdom Metazoa; phylum Chordata; class Amphibia; order Anura; family Bombinatoridae; genus Bombina; species Bombina bombina. The sequence goes on from NC_069502.1 coordinate 509,831,258, forward strand.
GTAACTAAACCGTTATAACTAATTTTTATTAATATATATATGAATCATTCTTTATCAGATAGTGTTTATATGAGTGAAACAGTTTATTTTAATTTATTTATGTTGTGTTTGGGGCAACTTTTATTTTAGCCCTAATCCTTTATTTAAGGTCTTAAGTAATCCTAACCAGGCGCGAGTTAAATGTGATTGCACTCTTTGCGCTTTTGTTTGTTTTTGACTTGTAATAAGAGTGCAAATTAACGCACCTGTGATATTCTTATATCGTGCACGCACTAATGTTATCACCCCACATATAATCTAGCTGTCAGGATCCTTTATCTACTGCCCTTTCTCCGATGCAGGAACCTGTTCCTTTAAATCTTACACGTTGTTTGCACTCAGTGCTCAGACATTTTGTACTCAGTACCTGTTTCTTTTGTATCATGTTTACATTTTTGACTTTGTATTCCTAAACCTGGCTAACGTTCCTGGATTCTTCCTTTGCCTCATCCCATTTGTTGTGATGTTTGGATTATGGACTGATTGCTGTGTTTGACCTTGGCTAGTTCACTGGACTCTTGTTTTGCCTTACCCCTATTTGTACTTTGCTGATGGACTGTCTTTATGCTGTACCTTTATGACCTGAGCCTGCTACTGGATTTCCTTAAAGCTATATCCCTTGCTGAGAGACTTATTTACTCTGACATATTGTCTATCAAAATGCTTTCTAATGCTAAGTTTAATAATATGCAATACCAGACCAGTGTTCCTATGTATCACATTTACCATTGTAAGTAATTATTTCAAGGTCAAATGGTAGAAGCCCCCTGTATCAATATTACTATTACTATTATTGTCTCATATGTACAATACATGTTTTAAATAAATAAACTAGTAGTATAGATACTACATCAATACTGCAATAATCGGTATGCTCTCAGAGCTGGGAACAGTTATAGCATAAAACAGGGGATTATGTGATGTCATAGTTGTTAATAAACCAACCCCTTATTTGTAATTATTATAATGTGAAACTGTGATAAATCTATTCATGTATGATTGTATGTGCAAATGTGCATAATTATCTGAATAATAATTATGGTAGTATGTTGAAGAAAAAGAAACAACCCCAGGCTAACAATTGCCATATGGATTTAACGTGGCCCTTCAAGAATGGAAAATTCTTAGGTTTATAGAAGTTTTCATTCCATCGTCCCTATGTCACTTTACTTGATAGTAGTGAAGAAATAAAATACTAAACTACTATGGTTTCTTCACTAATGTGCTCAAATTTCTCAAATGCTAAAAAGAAGAAAAAAAAATGTCTGCATTTGTAAATAAACAAAGTGCAAAACTTAGTGTTATATTTTTAATGTTATACAGCTTTTTCCTAAGAACTAAGGCATTTGAATCTGCCTGTACAATAACCCCCTTATTTGTGATTCTCTAAAATTCAACACATGCATCAGACGGGGTTCTTCTTGTGGGTTATATAAGACCATGTGTTAAGGATGAACTTGAGTTAACACCAACAACCATCACTCATTGTTGGAACCAAATTTTCCTTCAAACATATGTTCCACAGCTTTTTCGATTCCACCAAGCAATAACCACAATTTTTAAATAACATTTATGTCTGGAAGAACTTCAAGAACATTGATATTTCAATCCTTGTTGCATCAATTAAGTGAATCAAATATTTTTTTTATTAAAAAACGGCAATCAAAAAAAAAAAACTAAAATGTATTTGTTTGTCAACTGAATACTAACCTCATGTTTTCAGGACGGGATACTCTAATAAAGAAAGTATCCCTATATACCCAAGGCTAAACAGAGACATTTATAGATAAAAAAATAACATTTTTATGTTTTGGGTGTCAAAGCTAAAACTAAATAAAAGATCAGCCCAAAAATGTGTTAAAGGGTGATAATAAAGCTCCACATTCATTTTTTGGGGTTATTTTTTTTTTATTACCTCTTTTTAGTATTTTATTATAATAACGATATCTCTCCTACACATTCAGATCCATGCATAGCAATATAAACAACTCTCATGCTAAAATGTGCCTTAACAAAAAATGTTTCAAGCACTTCACAGTACTGATGAGGCATCTTAGCTAATGTTACCAACGTTGAGAGTTTTATTTTATCAAGTCTTTAGTCTTCAATTACTTACATTTCAAAACTCACTCAATTTACTATGTACATAGTTAAAGGTAGGTACCCACATTTTTGGCATAATAAATCTATTTTCTACTTACAGTCTATTAGATAATGCTTGCTCTGACAGTCAAAAAGAGTTAAAAATTACATCTTTAAAGTTTAATACTTAGTAAAAGGATGAAAGTTTTAAAGCATAGACCTCTTATGTTAAGTTATGCTAAATTACAAAATAATATTTTTCTTATGCTTAGAATATAAATCTTTCCTTACCAAGGGAATAGCTTTTATTTTGATCTCATTACTCGCATGAATTAATGTTTACAGCAATGTACGGAGATGCTACATTTATGAAAAAATTGTACTTAAATAAATCTGAAAATATTTAAGCATGTTAAATCATTTGAGCACTAATATAAATTCAGAGTTAAAATTTAATAGAACTTGAAAATTAAAATAACAAATAATACACCATTTTTAGGTAGCAAGGGGAAAATATGCTCCATTGTATTGGTATAGCAGAGATCATTAAAATAACTATATAATAACTATCCAAAAAATATGACCTATAATGTCATGGTCCTGTAGTAAACTCCCCATTAAAAGTTGCTTTGTAGAAATATTTAGTTGATGTAAAAGAGGAAGATATACAATAGTACTAATACCTTTGGGAAGGTTTTTAGAGAGTACAATTGCATGAAATAAAATAGTGTGTTTCTATATTTTAAAATAATATTATAGACATTTGGTTACACATTTTGTCTGTTGGTGTTCTGAATAATAGCTATTGGGGAATCTTCTTCTTTACGCTGGATTAAAATTGTGTTTTTTGTTCTATTTGTTAAATCTATATCTCCTGTTCTGAAACATATATGTCTTCTTCCCCACAAATAATATAACCTAATTTCATTTAAATTCATGCTATGGTCTGATGTTCTGATGTGATTAAAATCTCAGTGGGGGCTTTTTGCGTTTAAAGGGTCATGAAACCCAAAAATTTTCTTTCATGATTCAGATAGAACTGTCAGGATACCAGGAACCAGACAGAGACGCGAAATGCTAAATTAATCACACCTTATATAAAAGATAACAAAAACATTATAAAGAGTCCAAAAGTCAAATTACAAGCCAGGAGTCAAAGCCAGAGCGGGTAGTAAGACAAGCTGGGTCAGGAACCAAAGCCAATAGTCAGACAAGCTGGGGTCAGGAACATGAAGATCAGTGCAGTCAGGAACAAGCCAGGGATCAGGATTTAGAAGGAACATCAAACAAGCCAGGTTATACACAGAGTCAGAAACACTGGAACTCACAGAGAAGTCAGAGACAACGCAAGGGCAAAGGCAGACTGAACTGGGGCACTTAAATAGTAAGTGATGACATCATTTTCTGGGATTGCAAACTTTCTCTCACTGATGATGTTTTCCAGTTTAGCCATAAGAGGGAGGCTGGGTCTAGTGAGCAGCATTATATACACTGCTTCAGGCAAAGAGAAAACACAGGTGAGTCTGAAATGGCAGCCATGACAGAAAGCTACAAACAACAAGTGTGAAACCCTGACAAGAACATACAAGAACCACTTTACAATTTATTTCTGTTACCAACTTTGCTTTATTCTTTTTGTATCCTTCCTTTAAATAGCTCCAACGCATTACTGGGAGCTAGCTGAACACATCAGGTAACCAAGTCACAATAGGCATTTATGCAGCTAGTTCCCAGCTCCTGAGGCTATCTAGGTATGCTTTTCAACAAAGGTTACCAAGAAAACAAAGCAAATTAGATAAAAGTACATTGGAAAGTTGTCTAGAATTTGTATGATCCATCTGAAACATGACATAAAATGTTTGGGTATCATGTTCCTTTAATATTGTAATGCATGTGCCTCTCCTCCTTATCCAGAACCCTGCATAGCTATATAAGCAGCTCTCAAGATAACATCGCCATTAATACAATTATTTGAGGGATTAGATAATCTTGCCAGAGCAGAAATCTTTAGATTATTGGGCCCTAAATCCCTGCCACTAGTCTCCAACACATCCATCACAGCACTTGTATGTGTTGTACACACATATATGAAACATGTCAAGTCTCCACACCCAGTTAGACAACAATACACAACAGATAATCTTTCCTGGCCTACATAGTCACCTATTGGACCTGATCCATAACAATGAGACTTCCACTACGATTCCTCCACTGCAATGCCCCACTGAGGACCTTCCACCATATGAACATCCAATCTAATGGATCTCCAAGGGACACAAATGAAAGATATTCCATTATCAGGAGCCCCCTGAAAATACCTCCCACTATAAGAGCATCCTTGCATAATTATTTTATATTACTTATAAGCACATTCTTCTTATGAATAATAGCTTTCAAACTCAAAGCTAGTTTTATACTCCAATTTACACACACATCTAAATTAAGAATCCCATCCTTTGTTTAAGCTGATCTTGTGTTTGAGATGTCTCAATGGGAGAAAGTTTGAGGTGGGGGGAGATAAATTTGTTTTATGTAGGGTTAGATATTCAAGGTAGTTATATGACTTACCCAATAACAATTATGCAGTGTGTATTTGAGTTTTTCTCCAATTAAAATAATCACTCCTTACTTAAACTTGAATTCTGCATTGCTTCTCCTTTGTTTCTGCAGTGAAGAAATGTTTGAGTGAAGAGGGTGAATAGTTTTTCTGAGAGGAAAATGCAAACTTTTAATTTCCTACCTGTTAAACAAGTTATAATAACTGTGGCTGCCAATGACATAAGGGGGTAGATTTATCATAGTGTGAGCGGACATGATACAATGTAGCGTATTATGTCAGCTGCACATCGATAAATGTCGACAGCATACGCTATCAGCATTTAGCTGTAGCGAATCATCTCTGCCCGACATCGCTAAATGTTGACAGCATACGCTGTCAGCATTTAAAATTGTACAAGCATTTCTTGTGAAATGCTTGTGCCAGGCCGCCCCCTGCAGATACGTGGCCAATCGGCCGCTAGCAGGGGGAGTCAATCAACACGATCATATTCGATTGGGGTTATTTCTGTCCGCGGCCTCAGAGCAAACGGACAAGTTATGGAGCAGCGGTCTAAAGACCGCTACTCCATAACTTGTCCGCCTGCTCTGAGGCCACGGACAAAAATCAAACCGATCGAATATGATAGGGTTGATTGACACCTCCTGCTAGTGGCTGATTGGCCGCAAATCTGCAGGGGGCAGCATTGCACCAGCAGTTCACAAGAACTGCTAGTGCAATGATAAATGCCAACAGCGTATGCTGTCGGCATTTATCGATGTGCGGCGGACATGATACGCTACATCGTATCATGTCTGCTTGCACATTAATAAATATACCCCTATATGTGAAGTTAGAAATACTTTGAATTAAAGAGATAGTCTAGTCAAAATTAAACTTTCATGATTCAGATAGAGCATGCAAATTTAAGCAACTTCTAATTTACTCCTATTATCAATTTTTCTTCATCCTCTTGGTATCTTTAAATAAACATAAAAGGAGGCGCCCATAGCGTAGTATTTCATCAAAGATTGTGGGGTATATAAAAGTGAATAAGGTGCACTCACATTTAAAAAAGCACTCTCAAGTGTTGTATAGGCAGACCAGAAATTTCAGAGTAAACTGGCTATCTCTCCTCCTGTAGCAACAGCGGGTATAAGGATTTTTCTTCCTTAGGGTAAATCAGAAGAGAATATCCATAGCGCAATATGTTTGGTACACAAGAAATATAGAAATAAAAAATCTTGCATTCACATTTGGTGAAGCACTTCAAAGTGCTATACTCGCAGGCCAGATATTCAAGAGTAGTCTGGATAACTCATACACCGTATCAGGAACATATGTAGGAGGTCTCTAAATGTTTGGTGTAATTGGATCCAAAAGAAAAGTTATCAGGGGTTTTACCAATGTATTAGTAAATACCACTTGAGAAATCCCCTGTAAAATGTGTATAAAACTCAGTTTTGATTAAAAATAGTATTTTTATTTTCAAAACTAAAACACAGCTGTTGAATACTCTTGAATATCTGGCCTGCGAGTATAGCACTTGAAAGTGCTTCACCAAATATGAGTGCAAGATTTTTTATTTCTATATTTCTTGTGTACTAAACATATTGCGCTATGAATATTCTCTTCTGATTTACCCTAAGGAAAAAAAAATCCTTTTACCCGCTTCTGCTACAGAAGGAGAGTTAGCCAGTTTACTCTGAAACTTCTGGCCTGCTTATACAGCACTTAAAAGTGCTTTTTTAAATGTGAGTGCATCTGATTCACTTTTATATACCCCACATTCTTTGATGAACATACTACGCTATTGGCGCCTTCTTTTCTGTTTATTTATTGGACTACCATCACAGTGAGGGGCTATCTCACTCCTGAAGAGCTGCCTGCAACTTATATATATTTTGGGACATTGCAGCTATATTAGCTTCAAATAAGAAGGAATATAAGGGACTTTTGATTACTATTCCCCAAGTGTACCCTAAGAGACTTTTTATTTTTGATTATACAAATACTCATATATAACAATTGGGGCCCCTATTGACTCTCCCCTCTATCTGGGGAGTTTTTGTTTATCTCTTGGTATCTTTGAAAATGCTGGAATGTAAGCTTAGGAGCCTGCCCAGTTTTGGTGCAGGACCCTGGGTAGCGCTTGCTGATTGGTGGCTATATTTAGACACCAATCAGCAAGTGCAACTCAGGTTCTGAACCAAAAATGTGCCGGCTCCTAAACTTACATTCTTGCTACTCGCATGTAACGACTATCACAATTTCTCAAGTGCCCTAAACTGACATGAAAATATGAATATTTAACATTCCAATGTTCTTCACATAGTAGAATATGTTCTATTTATTCAAAAATACATATTTCTACATATATATGATAAAAAAAATATATATATATCAATACACACACATATATATACCTGTGTGTGTGTATATATATATATATATATATATATATATATATATATATATATATATATATATATATATATATATATATATATATATATATATATATATATATATATATATATATATATATATATATATAGAGAGAGAGAGAGAGAGAGAGAGAGAGAGAGAGAGAGAGAGAGAGAGTTGTGCTCATAAGTTTACATACCCTGGCATAATTTATGATTTCTTGGCCATTTTTCAGAAAATATGAATGATAACACAAAAACTTTTCTTCCACTCATGGTTAGTGTTTGGCTTAAGCCATTTATTATCAATCAACTGTGTTTACTCTTTTTAAATCATAATGACAACAGAAACTACCCAAATGACCCTGATCAAAAGTTTACATACCCTGGTGATTATGGCCTGATAACATGCACACAAGTTGACACAAAGGGGTTTGAATGGCTGTTAAAGGTAACCAACCTCACCTGTGATCTGTTTGCTTGTAATTAGTGTGTGTGTATAAAAGGTCAATGACTTTCTGGACTCCTGACAGACCCTTGCATCTTTCATCAAGTGCTGCACTGATGATTCTGGATTCTGAGTCATGGGAAAAGCAAAAGAATTGTCAAAAGATCTGTGGGAAAAGGTAGTTGAACTGTATAAAACAGGAAAGGGATATAAAAAGATATCCAAGGAATTGAGAATGCAAATCAGCAGTGTTCAAACTCTAATAAAGAAGTGGAAAATGAGGGGTTCTGTTGAAACCAAACCACGGTCAGGTAGACCAACTAAAATTTCAGCCACAACTGCCAGGAAAATTGTTTGGGATGCAAAGACAAACCCACAAATAACTTCAGGTGAAATACAGGACATGTGGTGTGGCTGTTTCAAGATGCACAATAAGGAGGCACTTGAAGAAAGATGGGCTGCATGGTCGAGTCGCCATAAGAAAGCCATTACTACGCAAATGCCACAAAGTATCCCGCTTTTAATATATGCCAAACAGCACAGAGACAAGCCTCAAACCTTCTGGCACAAAGTCATTTGGAGTGATGAGATCAAAATTGAGCTTTTTGGCCACAATCATAAACGCTACATTTGGAGAGGAGTCAACAAGGCATATGATGAAAGGTACACGATTCCTACTGTGAAAAACGGAGGTGGATCACTGATGTTTTGGGGATCTGTGAGCTACAAAGGCACAGGAAATTTTGTCAGAATTGATGGCAAGATGAATGCAGTATGTTATCAAACAGAACGCCTCATTTTCCACTTCTTGATTAGAGTTTGAACACTGCTGATTTGCATTCTCAATTCCTTTGATATCTTTTTATATCCCTTTCCTGTTTTACACAGTTCAACTACCTTTTCCCACAGATCCTTTGACAATTCTTTTTCTTTCCCCATGACTCATAATCCAGAAACGTCAGTGCAGCACTGGATGAAAGATGCAAGGGTCTGTCAGAAGTCCAAAAACTCATTGACCTTTTACACACACACACTAATTACATGCAAACAGATCACAGGTGAGGATGGTAACCTTTTAATAGCCATTCAAACCCCTTTGTGTCAACTTGTGTGCATGTTATCAGGCCAAAATTACCAGGGTATGTAAACTTTTGATCAGGGTCATTTGGGTAGTTTCTGTTGTCATTATGATATAAAAACAGTAAACACAGTTGATTGATAATAAATGGCTTTAGGCAAACACTAACCACGAGTGAAAGAAAAGTTTTTGTGTTATCATTCATATTCTCTGAAAAATGGCCAAGAAATCATAAATTCTGCCAGGGTATGTAAACTTATGAGCACAACTGTGTGTATATATATATATATATATATATATATATATATATATATATATATATATAAAGAAAAGAAAAGACTGGGTCCTTAGTCGCCAGTATGATCCAAAGTTTATTCAGAAAGGAGATATACAAGTCAAGGTAAGCTCCCTGCTAATTGATGCATTTTGCGCATGCGTACATGCTCTTTATCAGAGAATATGATTATATATTGGTATAGATATATATAGATAAATATATATATGAAAATATATTTAAAAATATTTAGAACATATTCTGTATTGGAATGTGAAATATTTATAGTAAACTGCAAAGGGCGCCAATGCACTTTTAGAAATGTCTAT